>NW_027184210.1:0-20126 GCF_963966145.1 Tenebrio molitor | reverse complement strand
CTGTTGGAAGCGCTGTACTTTTTAGTATAAATACGTATACGAAAAATTAAAATAATAGTTGAATTAACACATCGTTAAATGTTACGAGGAACATAGTTTTTTGGATTACACAGCAAAATCTTGGAATTTCAGTCCGATATTACTCCATTGAGTCTTTGGACTCACAAATAAATACCTCGAAAAGCCGACAAACATCTGTCTAGAACTTTTCTAGTAACCAGAGGGTATCGTAAACGACCCGTGTTTAGACCTCTTTCGTGAAAGTGACCGACCGCCGGCGCCGCTCGATTTCGTCATAAATCTCAGCCGTACCCCCCACGATAATTGACAAGTCTGTCATACAGCCCTACCATTTAAAACCTTTATTCTCTTCGTTTTAAAAATAGTTTCGCATGGTTTTTCTCTCTTCTCGTTTTACAATGGTCCAGTGACTAATAAATGAGTGTTGTGTTATGAGTTTGTTCGAGCTCAAAAAAACGTGGTTCGAAATTGTTTAACGTTTAACGAATGGTAAGTTATTCTAGTTTTTATGTTGGTCTTAACGTGTTAGGGGCCAAGAATACAACATTGTCTGTCCATTATAACATAGAACTGATATGTTGAATTCAGATCTCTAATTATTTAAAAACCAAAAAAATAAAGCAGCAGTCAAAGTGGCATGTACGCGTAACCTAATATATATTTTTTTTACATTAAAAGATCGCCGTCTTCCTCGTCGCACTTACGACATTTGCATATGTTATCTTTGTTAAACTCACGGAAGGAATATAATGAACCGGTCACCCGTCCAAGTGCTGACCGCTGCCCGCGTGGCTTACCTTCGGTGATCGAACGACAACCTTTACCGTTTGACGAGTTTTTATTCTGCAATTGTTTACAATTAATCGACAAAAAAAATTGTTTTCTTAATTATCTAGTACTTAAAGCTATGAATCTACATTATACGGGTCTGTGCATGTTTCCGAATACCTGCACGAAAAACAAATCGGTTCGGTGGTTGCTATGGATTTCAAAAAAAAACAAAAAGTGTTGGGGGGCAACGGCACGCGGTGTTCCCAAGCGGTCACCCATCCAAGTACTGACCGCGCCCGACGTTGCTTAACTTCGGTGATCGGACGAGAACCGGTGCTTTTCAACGTGGTATGGCCGTTGCCGTGGTGTTTAGGTGTGATCGTTGGTGTAAAATATATTGCTTTTAACATTCCGATGCACGAATATGAACATCAAAACGCGATGCGTTTCGTTTCCGTATGCACTTACCCTCTGACGACCGACGTCGGACCGAACTAACGGGAAATCCCACAACAACCACCACGTCACGCTCTAACGACAAGAGAGACTACTAGACGGACTGGCGATCTCCCGCGTCGCACATTTTTCGACCGCCGGCGGCGGTGGAAAATCCAGAATTTCACCCCACCTACCGCGCTGCTTGCTCCGACGACGACGAGATTCCCACATTTGGATCGACCGAAATATGTAAGTAATATCAGGAAGTTCCGATTTTCGAGAGGAGACCTGTGTTTCTATTTACCTATCTATAATAATTATCGTTATAATCATCATATCATTATTATTATTATTAACATTATTATTTATTACCATTATTATTATTATTATTATTATTTATCGTCCCTCGGATTCGGCGATCTTCGAAAATCCAAGTTGGACCGTTAGACATTCGAACGCGGTGTGCGTGGCTGACGAGTTGTTATTTTTGGCGTTTTTTCTTCGATCTTCACCCCGACTTCGGACGACGCAGGTCGGACACGAAATTACGAAGAGAAAGACGGAAGAAAGGAAGAAAACCTGAAGATCCGTCGAAGAAAATATCGGAAAACTCGTAGGTGCGGCATCGGTCGGACGATGAAGACCGTCTCCTTTCGGATGATCCTCTCGACGGACTTTCGGCCGTCCCGAAGGGTCCGGACGGCAACGGGACCCGTCGTCGACTCGTCCCGTTTCAACTTCCGCCGAAAACGATCGACCTGAACGTCGGAGAGGCGGTTCGCGGCATCCTGTTGTCGGAATTGCCTCGGTTCGAACACCAGGTCCTTTCTGTGCTTCGACCGTTTCGGAAGCGTTTGGCGACGCGAAGATGTCGTAAAATCGAGAAGGTGGCGCGGTATTCCGGGAAGAGATGGACCAATATTTCGGCGAACGAAATATGGATTCCCGGAATCGACGCGTCTACCCCGCACCGCCGACGTAAACCGTCGGTCCCGAATCGAAACCGTGACGACCCGGATTTAGGGCTGGTGGTTGGAGGGGCGTGTACCTGATTCGAAACCCACCGACGTTCCGAGACGAACTTCGCTATCTCCAGGGAAACTTCGGAAACCGAGTTCGGCCAGCTTGATCACACGGTGGCGATGGTGATCGAGGAAAGAGGACGATGCCATCACGCGGGCAACGATTCCGAGGCCTGCAATTTCTTCGACGGCGGACGCGGTGCGCGTTCAGTCTTCCGTCCGCAGTGGCGACTATTTTATAAAGACTTAGAAAATTTTTTTGTTCAATTCTCGTTCACGAGGTGCTCGAAGTGTACGTGTGTGAGCAAGTGTTTTTTCAATAATTATTATTAACTTTTAACGTTTTAACGTGAAAGATGGCCGACGTCGAAAATCAAACAGCATCATCGGTCACCACCGGTTCCGCTGCCACCCCTCAATCCCACGCGAAGAAAGAGAAAAAAGCGAAAAATCCCAGGGCGAAACCGTCCCATCCTCCGACATCCGAGATGGTAAACAACGCCATCAAGGGACTCAAGGAACGCGGAGGATCGTCTCTTCAGGCCATCAAGAAGTTCGTCGCCGCAAATTACAAAGTCGACGCCGAAAAGGTCGCCCCTTTCATCAAGAAATATCTGAAAGGCGCCGTGGCGTCGGGATCTCTGGTTCAGACGAAAGGTAAGGGCGCGTCGGGTTCGTTCAAGCTCGCCTCGTCCACCTCCGGTGGTGCCAAAGTCGCCTCCGCCTCCGACAAGAGGAAACCCGCTTCGTCCGCCGCATCCAAGACGAAAAAATCATCCGCCAAACGTACCGCCGTCGCGACGACTTCCGACAAGGCTTCCTCGAAGACAGCCAAAAAACAAGCCTCCCCCAAAGCGAAGAAGACTGCTGCCGAAAAGAAGAGCGCCGTCGCTGCCTCCGCCGCCGCAGCGAAAGCCAAGAAATCGGCCGCCTCCTCGGCAGAAAAGAAAACTAGAGCCGCCCCGAAACCCCGATCGCCTTCCAAAGCGAAGAAATCTAACAAGGCTGGTCCGACTAAAAAACCCAAAGCACCCAAACCCAAGACAGCCAAAGCCATTCCTGTCAAGGTGAAAAAGGCCGCTTCGCCGAAGAGGAAAAAGTGAGAAACGTGGATGGATACTCGACTCATGTTCGTTCGGCTGTGCCTCGTTCCGACGTCATCATCGTACTACCGGCAACGGGGCACGCACAAATGGCCCTTTTCAGGGCCACACGATAATCTACGACGAAAAAAAGAAATAAAACTATCCTTACGGCGAAACCAAATAAAATAGATAGCATCAGCTGGCAGGTAGGTGATGACAGGATGCAATAAAATTTTACGAACGACCGCAACCCAACCCGAATCGAGAGGACCGACCGATTATTGACATTTTTATTTTATTCATTTCCGGTTGAAGGGCGATATATTTTTTTTTTTGCCTGTAAAGTTTGAGGTTCTGAAAAGAACCGATTTTTTTGTTATAAAATTCGTGTTTCGTGTTGTTCTTCCGAAACACGATGTGGAAAAATTTAAGCGCGTTCACCCCGAATACGTCTGGCAAGTTGGATGTCCTTTGGCATGATGGTTACACGTTTGGCGTGGATGGCGCACAAATTCGTGTCCTCGAACAGACCGACCAAGTAAGCTTCGCTCGCTTCCTGGAGGGCCATCACGGCGGAGCTTTGGAAGCGCAAATCGGTTTTGAAATCCTGAGCGATCTCCCTCACCAAACGTTGAAAGGGAAGCTTGCGGATGAGCAACTCGGTACTTTTCTGGTAACGACGGATCTCACGCAGAGCCACGGTACCAGGTCTGTAACGGTGGGGCTTCTTGACGCCGCCAGTGGCGGGAGCGCTTTTCCTGGCCGCTTTGGTAGCCAGTTGTTTCCTGGGGGCTTTTCCTCCGGTGGACTTGCGTGCGGTCTGCTTGGTCCTGGCCATTTCGAATGAAACGAATGAAAAACAAAACTGACAATTATTAAAATCGACTCTGACGATCGTTAGACGTGCACGCGTCGAAAGGTAAACGGGTACTAAAAATTCCGCCATATTAAATTGTACTTTTATACGTGAACAAAGTCAACGGCTGACTTCGTCGATTGGTCGATGGTGAACCGTTGAATCTATATAAGGCTCCGTTAGTTGAAATTTTGCGGTAGTTGACTTCCTAGGGACGAGGTGTGCAGGTATTTTGTGTCAGTTGAAATAATCTGAAAAGATGACCGGTCGCGGTAAAGGAGGCAAAGGATTGGGAAAAGGAGGAGCGAAGCGTCATCGCAAAGTCCTGCGTGACAACATCCAGGGCATCACGAAACCCGCTATCAGAAGATTGGCTCGTCGTGGCGGCGTGAAACGTATTTCCGGTTTGATCTACGAAGAAACTCGCGGAGTCCTGAAAGTGTTCTTGGAAAATGTCATCCGAGATGCCGTCACCTACACGGAACACGCCAAACGTAAAACCGTGACAGCGATGGACGTCGTCTACGCTTTGAAACGTCAAGGACGCACCCTCTACGGTTTCGGAGGTTAATTTCCTGGCGCTCTTCACCGTTCGAGAAAACCAGAATAAAATACGAAATACAAAATCGGTTCTTTTCAGAACCACAAAATAAAAATAAGAGGAAAAAAAAGAAACATGATGTTCTTTCGAGAAACAACGGACAATTATTACTAACTGACTACCTGATAAATGTACCAAGATCGTAAACACCCCTTGCTTTCCTTTTGGCATTGCAGTCGTAAATGATAATAATACAAAAAGAAAAGATGCATCGGTCATTTTACGAAAAAAAAAAGCTATAGTGGCCCTGAGAAGGGCCGATATTTTGAGTTTTCGCCACGGAGATGGATCGATCGTTCGTTTAAGGTTTCTTCTCGGGTTTTTTTGGGTAAAAGTACGGCCTGAATGTTGGGTAAGACACCGCCTTGGGCGATCGTAACTCCGGACAGGAGTTTGTTCAATTCCTCGTCGTTTCTGATGGCCAGCTGCAGATGACGCGGTATAATACGTGTCTTCTTGTTGTCACGGGCAGCGTTTCCTGCCAATTCTAGAACTTCGGCGGCTAAGTACTCCATGACGGCGGCCAAATAGACGGGAGCTCCTGCACCGACGCGTTCCGCGTAATTTCCTTTTCTGAGAAGACGATGTATCCTACCCACCGGAAACTGGAGACCGGCACGGCTCGAACGGGATTTCGCTTTTCCCTTCACTTTACCTCCTTTACCGCGACCTGACATTTTAAGTTCGTTCGTTAGACACCACGAGAAGTAATAAAACTGACGGACGGGACTCGTCGATTGTAAAAGCTGGTAGCTGTGCTTCGAATTTATAGCCTCCGTGATAGGAGAATAGGACGTGACGATTGGTGGGAGCCCGTTTTCAGGTGGGGTTCTGGTGAACACACTACCTATCAGAAAGGTGGTGGTGCAAAGTTAACGCACGCACACGAGTCAGAGCAGTTCGCGAGTTTGTTGAATCGAATTGAATTGAAAAATGCCGCCGAAGACAAGTGGTAAGGCAGCCAAGAAGGCCGGGAAAGCTCAGAAGAACATTTCCAAGAGCGACAAAAAAAAGAAGCGCAGGAGGAAGGAGAGCTATGCCATCTACATCTACAAGGTGTTGAAACAAGTCCATCCCGACACCGGTATCTCTAGTAAGGCTATGAGCATAATGAACAGTTTCGTGAACGACATCTTCGAACGTATCGCCGCTGAAGCTTCCCGTCTGGCACACTACAACAAACGTTCGACGATCACCAGCAGAGAAATTCAAACTGCCGTGCGTCTGTTGTTGCCCGGTGAGTTGGCCAAGCACGCCGTCTCCGAAGGTACCAAAGCCGTCACCAAGTACACCAGTTCGAAATAGATGTTTTTCGTTTTCGACACATTTATAAACGGTTCTTTTCAGAACCACAAAAACTCTCGAACAAAAAAGAAAAAGACGTGAAACAGCGATTTTTAATTAACTTTTATTATGTCATTATTATTATTATTAGGTTTCATGCATTATCGGTATTTTGCACCCATGCCTATCCAACTTGTAGTTATGTGGTTATTGTATTCGAAATAATTTAGTTGATTGAGGTTATGTTATGAATAAATTTCTATTTTGCCAGAATACAACTCTTTGGAAGAAGAAATCAAATAAACAATCGTACATCTGCTGAACAACCTAGTTGATGGTTGATGGATTTGCATTACCCAGCATATAGCCTAAATGTTCATCTTTAGTGAAATTAAAATTACTTAGCTTTTTTAAGAAAGAAAAAATTAGAACGAATTCTCATCGAAAAAACCGCGATTCCTACAAATGATACAGATGGTTTTGTAGTCGCGTATGTTATTGAATACAATGAGCCGACATTTTTCCGACTCTTTGTTTCATCGAAAACGTTGTTGACATTAGCAAGGAACGTTAAGGATTCCCTGAAACAGACAATTTCACTGTTTTGGAATAGCAGTATGTGCAAATGAGAGGACAGAAGACTTTGAAAAAAGGAGTGAACAAAACTGTACTTTAGTACAGAATGTTATGTTTATTTTAATTTCAATTGTTCCTGTTTTAATGAGATTTTTTATGTTCCTAAATCATTTTCTATTTTTTTTTTCATTAGAGAAGAGTTATTGTCGAGTTATTATCTCTACCTAGCATAAAAATTAAAATACTTTGCAACATTACGTTATTATACATTGCATATCTGACATAAAATACTTGCAAAAATTACTTAGCTAATTAATATTACGCATGACAACTCACATTATTTACTTTGCAAAACATTATAGAATACATAACAGATAATTGTGACCCTGTGTATTGTTCATTGGAATTAAAATAAAAAAAACGTGATTTCGTCAATCGCCGTTATTTGCGACTTCAGGCAACTGTCGCTAAGAGCTATTTTTGTTTCTCCGTTCAATTTCCCGATAAAATCGTCGACTTAGTTATTAACTAAGTTCTTCAGTTAGGTGGTATCAACAATACCACAATAGCCATGTTGCCGGAGTTTTTTGATAAAAGACTTGCTAGTTGGAATACAGAAAATATTTACCAAACACCTATTCACGATAATAAACCGGGGCACTATTGTGGGTTTTCGGTTGGTTTTATATTATATTAGGTACTCACCCTTCGTAACGTGTCTCCACGAAAAAACGTCACTTTCACACTAACCACCTTTCGTTTTAACTCTCGCGACGATAACTGAAATGTTGACGCGCGCCGGACAGATTCACGGACATACAACCACCCACCCACCCCGCGCCCCGGTTTCCGTCTGGACTGGTTCTGTCGTCCGAGTGAGTGCCAAAAATTAGCGTTCGTCTATTAAATGATTGTCGGATGATGATTATTGACGGACACTTTTATCGCACCCGATCACACTTTAGTTACTACCTACGTTTAGTATCGACGACGCATCGTTTCGATTATTGAAATTCGAATTGAATTTTTTTTTTTTCTAGTTTTCGACGTAGATTCGCGTGACACAAATATTATGAGCCTTTTTGGATCGATTTCGTGTGCATCACGCCATTTCTACGGGCGAACGTGAATGTGTGATGTTGACGTGATGGAAGCAACGTTTAGGCAATCCGCATTACGTATTACTATCAATTATATTTTAAACGAATGAAAACTTCAATTCAGAAGTGTGATAATCCCGATCCATTCAAGTTTTGTTAATTTTAGATTAAAAATGCGTGAGTATTGTACTATTGCTAACGATGCCAAAACATCGCATATTCAATGTAAAAAGAACAAGAGCAACGGGCCATTAAGTTAATTTAAAAATAACTCGTACCGGATAAGTCGAATACGTATCCAGGGAAAATTTATTAATTTTAAAATTGACCGGCGGAAACAGGTTCTCGCCTCCCACCACTTTTGTGTAGCGGCCGCCAAATCAATTTTGTTTTTATATAATTGATTCAAAAAATTGAAATTCACGCATAGTTATCTGTGCCTGAAGTGGGTCATTTTCATTGCATTGTTAGTAAGATCGAAACCATAGAAACCATACAAAACGCATACGACTATTTCTGTTTTTCATTTCACGCACTGTTTTTTATTAGTTACCTAGCAACATGGTCACTGCATTGAAACTTCAGAGTTCCTTCAAAAATTTGAATTTTTAATTTCAATTTTTTGAATCAATGATTTAATATAAAAATAACTATTGTGGAAAACAGCAAAAAATAAAATAATACCACTAATTGGCGGCTGGTCAGGATAGACCTAACGTTCGAAATTTAGAAAAATATTTTTTTTATTTTAATACTGTTACTTTTCTAATGAAGTGCGAAATAAGTTGTGCCCCATAGCTATCTTTTTTATTTTTCACTACGACAATTACAAAGTGTTGATATTCACAACTTTTCGTGAGCACTTCGATAGAAATGAACAAGAACGCAGGAAAATTCCACACCGAATATTAATATTCTGTCTTGGCCCATGTTTACTTTTATCTACCGCAAAACAAAATGTTCGGATTTGTCAGGGGTATTCTGATTTAAAAAAAGAAGAACATTTGACGAATATTTTAAGTCTCAAACGTTTGGAAAATAATGCAACAACAATTCATAGACTACAAAAAAGCCTATGATTCAGTACCACATTCATGGTTAATTAAAATTCTTAAAATTTATAAAATTAATATTAAATTAAATCACCTTCTTTATATGGATGACATAAAACTTAACAATAACTGAAAATCAATCAATATGTCGTGGTCATTACGAAAATTTAGAATATATAACTAAAGAAGGAGAAATCATTAAAAATTTAAATAAAGGAGAATTTTATAAATATTTAGGTATTAATCAATCAAATCAAATTAAATCTATTCTTTTGGTGTTATAAAATGGTCCAAAACTAATTTAAAGAATATAAATATTCAAACTAGAGTTCTCTTTACAAAATTTTGTAAACATCACCCCAAATCTGCTGTTGAAAGATTTAATTTACCACGCGAAAATGGTGGTAGGGGTTTTTCAAATCTAGAAATTCTACAACACAATCAAATTGCTTCACTAAAAAATTATTTTCTCAATAGAGCTCGTGATATGACACTATAGCAAATATAAAACAAAAGTCTTTACATGGGAGATATTTTAAAGAGCTGAGGGTTTTATATTTGCAATACAAGATCTTGCACCGTTTTGGCTCACAGCGAATATAAAAAACGTCATGATATATTCGCAAAAATTATACACATGAATTTAGCAGTTAAATTCAATTTATTAAAGGATACACAACCACATTACATTTATAAACCAGAAAGTTGTTTAGAAAATGACAATTACAAATTATATTTTGATCGCACAGTTTTAACTGACATTCACATTCAGCATAACAGACCAGACATTATTATTTTAAATAAACAACAAAAGCAAGCATATCTTTTAGATATAGCTGTTCCAAATTCACACAATATAACACAGACATATAATACAAAAATTAATAAATATATTATTATAATTTCAGCAACAGGAATAGTACCGCAATCTCTTTTTAAAAATTTAAAAATTTTGGACTTAGAGAACACATAAAACACAAAAAAGTCAAAATGTGGAGGCGAGACGCCGGTAATTATGTTGATAAGCACTGCACTACTGCCGCCGGGTGGAGGTGGGATACGAAAAGAAGATGCTCTCACTGCTCTCACTCACAATAAGTTCGGAAAAACCGAATTTTATTATCGTATTTAATTGACGTCACAGTTACTTTGGCGAAACAGGAGCTCGCTTTTCGAAGGCATGATGAAAAAGACAGACGAATCAATTTGATATATAAAACCTAACAGGAACGGCTGGTCCATGAGGTCATTTGGGTAATGACCCCCTAAAAAATAAAGGTTTTACCCAACACCAGCCGCGACTGCAATGTACACAAGACTATGACTGCTACATATTATGTTATTTCAACCAAATCAGAAGTACAATAATTTTGAAAAGTAAGTGCAATGTATACTTCTAAATCTATCTAAATTTATTAATATGTAATTTTTTTCAAAACTATCGATCTTTCTTTGAAACATTTTCAATTCACAATTCACTGTTGGAAGCGCTGTACTTTTTAGTATAAATACGTATACGAAAAATTAAAATAATAGTTGAATTAACACATCGTTAAATGTTACGAGGAACATAGTTTTTTGGATTACACAGCAAAATCTTGGAATTTCAGTCCGATATTACTCCATTGAGTCTTTGGACTCACAAATAAATACCTCGAAAAGCCGACAAACATCTGTCTAGAACTTTTCTAGTAACCAGAGGGTATCGTAAACGACCCGTGTTTAGACCTCTTTCGTGAAAGTGACCGACCGCCGGCGCCGCTCGATTTCGTCATAAATCTCAGCCGTACCCCCCACGATAATTGACAAGTCTGTCATACAGCCCTACCATTTAAAACCTTTATTCTCTTCGTTTTAAAAATAGTTTCGCATGGTTTTTCTCTCTTCTCGTTTTACAATGGTCCAGTGACTAATAAATGAGTGTTGTGTTATGAGTTTGTTCGAGCTCAAAAAAACGTGGTTCGAAATTGTTTAACGTTTAACGAATGGTAAGTTATTCTAGTTTTTATGTTGGTCTTAACGTGTTAGGGGCCAAGAATACAACATTGTCTGTCCATTATAACATAGAACTGATATGTTGAATTCAGATCTCTAATTATTTAAAAACCAAAAAAATAAAGCAGCAGTCAAAGTGGCATGTACGCGTAACCTAATATATATTTTTTTTACATTAAAAGATCGCCGTCTTCCTCGTCGCACTTACGACATTTGCATATGTTATCTTTGTTAAACTCACGGAAGGAATATAATGAACCGGTCACCCGTCCAAGTGCTGACCGCTGCCCGCGTGGCTTACCTTCGGTGATCGAACGACAACCTTTACCGTTTGACGAGTTTTTATTCTGCAATTGTTTACAATTAATCGACAAAAAAAATTGTTTTCTTAATTATCTAGTACTTAAAGCTATGAATCTACATTATACGGGTCTGTGCATGTTTCCGAATACCTGCACGAAAAACAAATCGGTTCGGTGGTTGCTATGGATTTCAAAAAAAAACAAAAAGTGTTGGGGGGCAACGGCACGCGGTGTTCCCAAGCGGTCACCCATCCAAGTACTGACCGCGCCCGACGTTGCTTAACTTCGGTGATCGGACGAGAACCGGTGCTTTTCAACGTGGTATGGCCGTTGCCGTGGTGTTTAGGTGTGATCGTTGGTGTAAAATATATTGCTTTTAACATTCCGATGCACGAATATGAACATCAAAACGCGATGCGTTTCGTTTCCGTATGCACTTACCCTCTGACGACCGACGTCGGACCGAACTAACGGGAAATCCCACAACAACCACCACGTCACGCTCTAACGACAAGAGAGACTACTAGACGGACTGGCGATCTCCCGCGTCGCACATTTTTCGACCGCCGGCGGCGGTGGAAAATCCAGAATTTCACCCCACCTACCGCGCTGCTTGCTCCGACGACGACGAGATTCCCACATTTGGATCGACCGAAATATGTAAGTAATATCAGGAAGTTCCGATTTTCGAGAGGAGACCTGTGTTTCTATTTACCTATCTATAATAATTATCGTTATAATCATCATATCATTATTATTATTATTAACATTATTATTTATTACCATTATTATTATTATTATTATTATTTATCGTCCCTCGGATTCGGCGATCTTCGAAAATCCAAGTTGGACCGTTAGACATTCGAACGCGGTGTGCGTGGCTGACGAGTTGTTATTTTTGGCGTTTTTTCTTCGATCTTCACCCCGACTTCGGACGACGCAGGTCGGACACGAAATTACGAAGAGAGAAAGACGGAAGAAAGGAAGAAAACCTGAAGATCCGTCGAAGAAAATATCGGAAAACTCGTAGGTGCGGCATCGGTCGGACGATGAAGACCGTCTCCTTTCGGATGATCCTCTCGACGGACTTTCGGCCGTCCCGAAGGGTCCGGACGGCAACGGGACCCGTCGTCGACTCGTCCCGTTTCAACTTCCGCCGAAAACGATCGACCTGAACGTCGGAGAGGCGGTTCGCGGCATCCTGTTGTCGGAATTGCCTCGTTCGAAACACCAGGTCCTTTCTGTGCTTCGACCGTTTCGGAAGCGTTTGGCGACGCGAAGATGTCGTAAAATCGAGAAGGTGGCGCGGTATTCCGGGAAGAGATGGACCAATATTTCGGCGAACGAAATATGGATTCCCGGAATCGACGCGTCTACCCCGCACCGCCGACGTAAACCGTCGGTCCCGAATCGAAACCGTGACGACCCGGATTTAGGGCTGGTGGTTGGAGGGGCGTGTACCTGATTCGAAACCCACCGACGTTCCGAGACGAACTTCGCTATCTCCAGGGAAACTTCGGAAACCGAGTTCGGCCAGCTTGATCACACGGTGGCGATGGTGATCGAGGAAAGAGGACGATGCCATCACGCGGGCAACGATTCCGAGGCCTGCAATTTCTTCGACGGCGGACGCGGTGCGCGTTCAGTCTTCCGTCCGCAGTGGCGACTATTTTATAAAGACTTAGAAAATTTTTTTGTTCAATTCTCGTTCACGAGGTGCTCGAAGTGTACGTGTGTGAGCAAGTGTTTTTTCAATAATTATTATTAACTTTTAACGTTTTAACGTGAAAGATGGCCGACGTCGAAAATCAAACAGCATCATCGGTCACCACCGGTTCCGCTGCCACCCCTCAATCCCACGCGAAGAAAGAGAAAAAAGCGAAAAATCCCAGGGCGAAACCGTCCCATCCTCCGACATCCGAGATGGTAAACAACGCCATCAAGGGACTCAAGGAACGCGGAGGATCGTCTCTTCAGGCCATCAAGAAGTTCGCCGCAAATTACAAAGTCGACGCCGAAAAGGTCGCCCCTTTCATCAAGAAATATCTGAAAGGCGCCGTGGCGTCGGGATCTCTGGTTCAGACGAAAGGTAAGGGCGCGTCGGGTTCGTTCAAGCTCGCCTCGTCCACCTCCGGTGGTGCCAAAGTCGCCTCCGCCTCCGACAAGAGGAAACCCGCTTCGTCCGCCGCATCCAAGACGAAAAAATCATCCGCCAAACGTACCGCCGTCGCGACGACTTCCGACAAGGCTTCCTCGAAGACAGCCAAAAAACAAGCCTCCCCCAAAGCGAAGAAGACTGCTGCCGAAAAGAAGAGCGCCGTCGCTGCCTCCGCCGCCGCAGCGAAAGCCAAGAAATCGGCCGCCTCCTCGGCAGAAAAGAAAACTAGAGCCGCCCCGAAACCCGATCGCCTTCCAAAGCGAAGAAATCTAACAAGGCTGGTCCGACTAAAAAACCCAAAGCACCCAAACCCAAGACAGCCAAAGCCATTCCTGTCAAGGTGAAAAAGGCCGCTTCGCCGAAGAGGAAAAAGTGAGAAACGTGGATGGATACTCGACTCATGTTCGTTCGGCTGTGCCTCGTTCCGACGTCATCATCGTACTACGGCAACGGGGCACGCACAAATGGCCCTTTTCAGGGCCACACGATAATCTACGACGAAAAAAAGAAATAAAACTATCCTTACGGCGAAACCAAATAAAATAGATAGCATCAGCTGGCAGGTAGGTGATGACAGGATGCAATAAAATTTTACGAACGACCGCAACCCAACCCGAATCGAGAGGACCGACCGATTATTGACATTTTTATTTTATTCATTTCCGGTTGAAGGGCGATATATTTTTTTTTTTGCCTGTAAAGTTTGAGGTTCTGAAAAGAACCGATTTTTTTGTTATAAAATTCGTGTTTCGTGTTGTTCTTCCGAAACACGATGTGGAAAAATTTAAGCGCGTTCACCCCGAATACGTCTGGCAAGTTGGATGTCCTTTGGCATGATGGTTACACGTTTGGCGTGGATGGCGCACAAATTCGTGTCCTCGAACAGACCGACCAAGTAAGCTTCGCTCGCTTCCTGGAGGGCCATCACGGCGGAGCTTTGGAAGCGCAAATCGGTTTTGAAATCCTGAGCGATCTCCCTCACCAAACGTTGAAAGGGAAGCTTGCGGATGAGCAACTCGGTACTTTTCTGGTAACGACGGATCTCACGCAGAGCCACGGTACCAGGTCTGTAACGGTGGGGCTTCTTGACGCCGCCAGTGGCGGGAGCGCTTTTCCTGGCCGCTTTGGTAGCCAGTTGTTTCCTGGGGGCTTTTCCTCCGGTGGACTTGCGTGCGGTCTGCTTGGTCCTGGCCATTTCGAATGAAACGAATGAAAAACAAAACTGACAATTATTAAAATCGACTCTGACGATCGTTAGACGTGCACGCGTCGAAAGGTAAACGGGTACTAAAAATTCCGCCATATTAAATTGTACTTTTATACGTGAACAAAGTCAACGGCTGACTTCGTCGATTGGTCGATGGTGAACCGTTGAATCTATATAAGGCTCCGTTAGTTGAAATTTTGCGGTAGTTGACTTCCTAGGGACGAGGTGTGCAGGTATTTTGTGTCAGTTGAAATAATCTGAAAAGATGACCGGTCGCGGTAAAGGAGGCAAAGGATTGGGAAAAGGAGGAGCGAAGCGTCATCGCAAAGTCCTGCGTGACAACATCCAGGGCATCACGAAACCCGCTATCCAGAAGATTGGCTCGTCGTGGCGGCGTGAAACGTATTTCCGGTTTGATCTACGAAGAAACTCGCGGAGTCCTGAAAGTGTTCTTGGAAAATGTCATCCGAGATGCCGTCACCTACACGGAACACGCCAAACGTAAAACCGTGACAGCGATGGACGTCGTCTACGCTTTGAAACGTCAAGGACGCACCCTCTACGGTTTCGGAGGTTAATTTCCTGGCGCTCTTCACCGTTCGAGAAAACCAGAATAAATACGAAATACAAAATCGGTTCTTTTCAGAACCACAAAATAAAAATAAGAGGAAAAAAAAGAAACATGATGTTCTTTCGAGAAACAACGGACAATTATTACTAACTGACTACCTGATAAATGTACCAAGATCGTAAACACCCCTTGCTTTCCTTTTGGCATTGCAGTCGTAAATGATAATAATACAAAAAGAAAAGATGCATCGGTCATTTTACGAAAAAAAAAAGCTATAGTGGCCCTGAGAAGGGCCGATATTTTGAGTTTTCGCCACGGAGATGGATCGATCGTTCGTTTAAGGTTTCTTCTCGGTTTTTTTGGGTAAAAGTACGGCCTGAATGTTGGGTAAGACACCGCCTTGGGCGATCGTAACTCCGGACAGGAGTTTGTTCAATTCCTCGTCGTTTCTGATGGCCAGCTGCAGATGACGCGGTATAATACGTGTCTTCTTGTTGTCACGGGCAGCGTTTCCTGCCAATTCTAGAACTTCGGCGGCTAAGTACTCCATGACGGCGGCCAAATAGACGGGAGCTCCTGCACCGACGCGTTCCGCGTAATTTCCTTTTCTGAGAAGACGATGTATCCTACCCACCGGAAACTGGAGACCGGCACGGCTCGAACGGGATTTCGCTTTTCCCTTCACTTTACCTCCTTTACCGCGACCTGACATTTTAAGTTCGTTCGTTAGACACCACGAGAAGTAATAAAACTGACGGACGGGACTCGTCGATTGTAAAAGCTGGTAGCTGTGCTTCGAATTTATAGCCTCCGTGATAGGAGAATAGGACGTGACGATTGGTGGGAGCCCGTTTTCAGGTGGGGTTCTGGTGAACACACTACCTATCAGAAAGGTGGTGGTGCAAAGTTAACGCACGCACACGAGTCAGAGCAGTTCGCGAGTTTGTTGAATCGAATTGAATTGAAAAATGCCGCCGAAGACAAGTGGTAAGGCAGCCAAGAAGGCCGGGAAAGCTCAGAAGAACATTTCCAAGAGCGACAAAAAAAAGAAGCGCAGGAGGAAGGAGAGCTATGCCATCTACATCTACAAGGTGTTGAAACAAGTCCATCCCGACACCGGTATCTCTAGTAAGGCTATGAGCATAATGAACAGTTTCGTGAACGACATCTTCGAACGTATCGCCGCTGAAGCTTCCCGTCTGGCACACTACAACAAACGTTCGACGATCACCAGCAGAGAAATTCAAACTGCCGTGCGTCTGTTGTTGCCCGGTGAGTTGGCCAAGCACGCCGTCTCCGAAGGTACCAAAGCCGTCACCAAGTACACCAGTTCGAAATAGATGTTTTTCGTTTTCGACACATTTATAAACGGTTCTTTTCAGAACCACAAAAACTCTCGAACAAAAAAGAAAAAGACGTGAAACAGCGATTTTTAATTAACTTTTATTATGTCATTATTATTATTATTAGGTTTCATGCATTATCGGTATTTTGCACCCATGCCTATCCAACTTGTAGTTATGTGGTTATTGTATTCGAAATAATTTAGTTGATTGAGGTTATGTTATGAATAAATTTCTATTTTGCCAGAATACAACTCTTCGGAAGAAGAAATCAAATAAACAATCGTACATCTGCTGAACAACCTAGTTGATGGTTGATGGATTTGCATTACCCAGCATATAGCCTAAATGTTCATCTTTAGTGAAATTAAAATTACTTAGCTTTTTTAAGAAAGAAAAAATTAGAACGAATTCTCATCGAAAAAACCGCGATTCCTACAAATGATACAGATGGTTTTGTAGTCGCGTATGTTATTGAATACAATGAGCCGACATTTTTCCGACTCTTTGTTTCATCGAAAACGTTGTTGACATTAGCAAGGAACGTTAAGGATTCCCTGAAACAGACAATTTCACTGTTTTGGAATAGCAGTATGTGCAAATGAGAGGACAGAAGACTTTGAAAAAAGGAGTGAACAAAACTGTACTTTAGTACAGAATGTTATGTTTATTTTAATTTCAATTGTTCCTGTTTTAATGAGATTTTTTATGTTCCTAAATCATTTTCTATTTTTTTTTTCATTAGAGAAGAGTTATTGTCGAGTTATTATCTCTACCTAGCATAAAAATTAAAATACTTTGCAACATTACGTTATTATACATTGCATATCTGACATAAAATACTTGCAAAAATTACTTAGCTAATTAATATTACGCATGACAACTCACATTATTTACTTTGCAAAACATTATAGAATACATAACAGATAATTGTGACCCTGTGTATTGTTCATTGGAATTAAAATAAAAAAAACGTGATTTCGTCAATCGCCGTTATTTGCGACTTCAGGCAACTGTCGCTAAGAGCTATTTTTGTTTCTCCGTTCAATTTCCCGATAAAATCGTCGACTTAGTTATTAACTAAGTTCTTCAGTTAGGTGGTATCAACAATACCACAATAGCCATGTTGCCGGAGTTTTTTGATAAAAGACTTGCTAGTTGGAATACAGAAAATATTTACCAAACACCTATTCACGATAATAAACCGGGGCACTATTGTGGGTTTTCGGTTTGGTTTTATATTATATTAGGTACTCACCCTTCGTAAACGTGTCTCCACGAAAAAACGTCACTTTCACACTAACCACCTTTCGTTTTAACTCTCGCGACGATAACTGAAATGTTGACGCGCGCCGGACAGATTCACGGACATACAACCACCCACCCACCCCCGCGCCCCGGTTTCCGTCTGGACTGGTTCTGTCGTCCGAGTGAGTGCCAAAAATTAGCGTTCGTCTATTAAATGATTGTCGGATGATGATTATTGACGGACACTTTTATCGCACCCGATCACACTTTAGTTACTACCTACGTTTAGTAATCGACGACGGCATCGTTTCGATTATTGAAATTCGAATTGAATTTTTTTTTTTCTAGTTTTCGACGTAGATTCGCGTGACACAAATATTATGAGCCTTTTTGGATCGATTTCGTGTGCATCACGCCATTTCTACGGGCGAACGTGAATGTGTGATGTTGACGTGATGGAAGCAACGTTTAGGCAATCCGCATTACGTATTACTATCAATTATATTTTAAACGAATGAAAACTTCAATTCAGAAGTGTGATAATCCCGATCCATTCAAGTTTTGTTAATTTTAGATTAAAAATGCGTGAGTATTGTACTATTGCTAACGATGCCAAAACATCGCATATTCAATGTAAAAAGAACAAGAGCAACGGGCCATTAAGTTAATTTAAAAATAACTCGTACCGGATAAGTCGAATACGTATCCAGGGAAAATTTATTAATTTTAAAATTGACCGGCGGAAACAGGTTCTCGCCTCCCACCACTTTTGTGTAGCGGCCGCCAAATCAATTTTGTTTTTATATAATTGATTCAAAAATTGAAATTCACGCATAGTTATCTGTGCCTGAAGTGGGTCATTTTCATTGCATTGTTAGTAAGATCGAAACCATAGAAACCATACAAAACGCATACGACTATTTCTGTTTTTCATTTCACGCACTGTTTTTTATTAGTTACCTAGCAACATGGTCACTGCATTGAAACTTCAGAGTTCCTTCAAAAATTTGAATTTTTAATTTCAATTTTTTGAATCAATGATTTAATATAAAAATAACTATTGTGGAAAACAGCAAAAATAAAATAATACCACTAATTGGCGGCTGGTCAGGGATAGACCTAACGTTCGAAATTTAGAAAAATATTTTTTTTATTTTAATACTGTTACTTTTCTAATGAAGTGCGAAATAAGTTGTGCCCCATAGCTATCTTTTTTATTTTTCACTACGACAATTACAAAGTGTTGATATTCACAACTTTTCGTGAGCACTTCGATAGAAATGAACAAGAACGCAGGAAAATTCCACACCGAATATTAATATTCTGTCTTGGCCCATGTTTACTTTTATCTACCGCAAAACAAAATGTTCGGATTTGTCAGGGGTATTCTGATTTAAAAAAGAAGAACATTTGACGAATATTTTAAGTCTCAAACGTTTGGAAAATAATGCAACAACAATTCATAGACTACAAAAAAGCCTATGATTCAGTACCACATTCATGGTTAATTAAAATTCTTAAAATTTATAAAATTAATATTAAATTAAATCACCTTCTTTATATGGATGACATAAAACTTAACAATAACTGAAAATCAATCAATATGTCGTGGTCATTACGAAAATTTAGAATATATAACTAAAGAAGGAGAAATCATTAAAAATTTAAATAAAGGAGAATTTTATAAATATTTAGGTATTAATCAATCAAATCAAATTAAATCTATTCTTTTGGTGTTATAAAATGGTCCAAAACTAATTTAAAGAATATAAATATTCAAACTAGAGTTCTCTTTACAAAATTTTGTAAACATCACCCCAAATCTGCTGTTGAAAGATTTAATTTACCACGCGAAAATGGTGGTAGGGGTTTTTCAAAATCTAGAAATTCTACAACACAATCAAAATTGCTTCACTAAAAAATTATTTTCTCAATAGAGCTCGTGATATGACACTATAGCAAATATAAAACAAAAGTCTTTACATGGGAGATATTTTAAAGAGCTGAGGGTTTTATATTTGCAATACAAGATCTTGCACCGTTTTGGCTCACAGCGAATATAAAAACGTCATGATATATTCGCAAAAATTATACACCATGAATTTAGCCAGTTAAATTCAATTTATTAAAGGATACACAACCACATTACATTTATAAACCAGAAAGTTGTTTAGAAAATGACAATTACAAATTATATTTTGATCGCACAGTTTTAACTGACATTCACATTCAGCATAACAGACCAGACATTATTATTTTAAATAAACAACAAAAGCAAGCATATCTTTTAGATATAGCTGTTCCAAATTCACACAATATAACACAGACATATAATACAAAAATTAATAAATATATTATTATAATTTCAGCAACAGGAATAGTACCGCAATCTCTTTTTAAAAATTTAAAAATTTTGGACTTAGAGAACACATAAAACACAAAAAAAGTCAAAATGTGGAGGCGAGACGCCGGTAATTATGTTGATAAGCACTGCAC
>NW_027184209.1:0-20254 GCF_963966145.1 Tenebrio molitor | reverse complement strand
GTGATGGCCCTCCAGGAAGCGAGCGAAGCTTACTTGGTCGGTCTGTTCGAGGACACGAATTTGTGCGCCATCCACGCCAAACGTGTAACCATCATGCCAAAGGACATCCAACTTGCCAGACGTATTCGGGGTGAACGCGCTTAAATTTTTCCACATCGTGTTTCGGAAGAACAACAACATCCCGAGAAAAACGAAACACGAATTTTATAACAAAAAAATCGGTTCTTTTCAGAACCTCAAACCTTACAGGCAAAAAAAAAAAAATATATCGCCCTTCAACCGGAAATGAATAAAATAAAAATGTCAATAATCGGTCGGTCCTCTCGATTCGGGTTGGGTTGCGGTCGTTCGTAAAATTTTATTGCATCCTGTCATCACCTACCTGCCAGCTGATGCTATCTATTTTATTTGGTTTCGCCGTAAGGATAGTTTTATTTCTTTTTTTCGTCGTAGATTATCGTGTGGCCCTGAAAAGGGCCATTTGTGCGTGCCCCGTTGCCGGTAGTACGATGATGACGTCGGAACGAGGCACAGCCGAACGAACATGAGTCGAGTATCCATCCACGTTTCTCACTTTTTCCTCTTCGGCGAAGCGGCCTTTTTCACCTTGACAGGAATGGCTTTGGCTGTCTTGGGTTTGGGTGCTTTGGGTTTTTTAGTCGGACCAGCCTTGTTAGATTTCTTCGCTTTGGAAGGCGATCGGGGTTTCGGGGCGGCTCTAGTTTTCTTTTCTGCCGAGGAGGCGGCCGATTTCTTGGCTTTCGCTGCGGCGGCGGAGGCAGCGACGGCGCTCTTCTTTTCGGCAGCAGTCTTCTTCGCTTTGGGGGAGGCTTGTTTTTTGGCTGTCTTCGAGGAAGCCTTGTCGGAAGTCGTCGCGACGGCGGTACGTTTGGGCGGATGATTTTTTCGTCTTGGATGCGGCGGACGAAGCGGGTTTCCTCTTGTCGGAGGCGGAGGCGACTTTGGCACCACCGGAGGTGGACGAGGCGAGCTTGAACGAACCCGACGCGCCCTTACCTTTCGTCTGAACCAGAGATCCCGACGCCACGGCGCCTTTCAGATATTTCTTGATGAAAGGGGCGACCTTTTCGGCGTCGACTTTGTAATTTGCGGCGACGAACTTCTTGATGGCCTGAAGAGACGATCCTCCGCGTTCCTTGAGTCCCTTGATGGCGTTGTTTACCATCTCGGATGTCGGAGGATGGGACGGTTTCGCCCTGGGATTTTTCGCTTTTTTCTCTTTCTTCGCGTGGGATTGAGGGGTGGCAGCGGAACCGGTGGTGACCGATGATGCTGTTTGATTTTCGACGTCGGCCATCTTTCACGTTAAAACGTTAAAAGTTAATAATAATTATTGAAAAAACACTTGCTCACACACGTACACTTCGAGCACCTCGTGAACGAGAATTGAACAAAAAAATTTTCTAAGTCTTTATAAAATAGTCGCCACTGCGGACGGAAGACTGAACGCGCACCGCGTCCGCCGTCGAAGAAATTGCAGGCCTCGGAATCGTTGCCCGCGTGATGGCATCGTCCTCTTTCCTCGATCACCATCGCCACCGTGTGATCAAGCTGGCCGAACTCGGTTTCCGAAGTTTCCCTGGAGATAGCGAAGTTCGTCTCGGAACGTCGGTGGGTTTCGAATCAGGTACACGCCCCTCCAACCACCAGCCCTAAATCCGGGTCGTCACGGTTTCGATTCGGGACCGACGGTTTACGTCGGCGGTGCGGGGTAGACGCGTCGATTCCGGGAATCCATATTTCGTTCGCCGAAATATTGGTCCATCTCTTCCCGGAATACCGCGCCACCTTCTCGATTTTACGACATCTTCGCGTCGCCAAACGCTTCCGAAACGGTCGAAGCACAGAAAGGACCTGGTGTTCGAACCGAGGCAATTCCGACAACAGGATGCCGCGAACCGCCTCTCCGACGTTCAGGTCGATCGTTTTCGGCGGAAGTTGAAACGGGACGAGTCGACGACGGGTCCCGTTGCCGTCCGGACCCTTCGGGACGGCCGAAAGTCCGTCGAGAGGATCATCCGAAAGGAGACGGTCTTCATCGTCCGACCGATGCCGCACCTACGAGTTTTCCGATATTTTCTTCGACGGATCTTCAGGTTTTCTTCCTTTCTTCCGTCTTTCTCTCTTCGTAATTTCGTGTCCGACCTGCGTCGTCCGAAGTCGGGGTGAAGATCGAAGAAAAACGCCAAAAATAACAACTCGTCAGCCACGCACACCGCGTTCGAATGTCTAACGGTCCAACTTGGATTTTCGAAGATCGCCGAATCCGAGGGACGATAAATAATAATAATAATAATAATAATGGTAATAAATAATAATGTTAATAATAATAATAATGATATGATGATTATAACGATAATTATTATAGATAGGTAAATAGAAACACAGGTCTCCTCTCGAAAATCGGAACTTCCTGATATTACTTACATATTTCGGTCGATCCAAATGTGGGAATCTCGTCGTCGTCGGAGCAAGCAGCGCGGTGGGTGGGGTGAAATTCTGGATTTTCCACCGCCGCCGGCGGTCGAAAAATGTGCGACGCGGGAGATCGCCAGTCCGTCTAGTAGTCTCTCTTGTCGTTAGAGCGTGACGTGGTGGTTGTTGTGGGATTTCCCGTTAGTTCGGTCCGACGTCGGTCGTCAGAGGGTAAGTGCATACGGAAACGAAACGCATCGCGTTTTGATGTTCATATTCGTGCATCGGAATGTTAAAAGCAATATATTTTACACCAACGATCACACCTAAACACCACGGCAACGGCCATACCACGTTGAAAAGCACCGGTTCTCGTCCGATCACCGAAGTTAAGCAACGTCGGGCGCGGTCAGTACTTGGATGGGTGACCGCTTGGGAACACCGCGTGCCGTTGCCCCCCAACACTTTTTGTTTTTTTTTGAAATCCATAGCAACCACCGAACCGATTTGTTTTTCGTGCAGGTATTCGGAAACATGCACAGACCCGTATCATGTAGATTCATAGCTTTAAGTACTAGATAATTAAGAAAACAATTTTTTTTGTCGATTAATTGTAAACAATTGCAGAATAAAAACTCGTCAAACGGTAAAGGTTGTCGTTCGATCACCGAAGGTAAGCCACGCGGGCAGCGGTCAGCACTTGGACGGGTGACCGGTTCATTATATTCCTTCCGTGAGTTTAACAAAGATAACATATGCAAATGTCGTAAGTGCGACGAGGAAGACGGCGATCTTTTAATGTAAAAAAAATATATATTAGGTTACGCGTACATGCCACTTTGACTGCTGCTTTATTTTTTTGGTTTTTAAATAATTAGAGATCTGAATTCAACATATCAGTTCTATGTTATAATGGACAGACAATGTTGTATTCTTGGCCCCTAACACGTTAAGACCAACATAAAAACTAGAATAACTTACCATTCGTTAAACGTTAAACAATTTCGAACCACGTTTTTTTGAGCTCGAACAAACTCATAACACAACACTCATTTATTAGTCACTGGACCATTGTAAAACGAGAAGAGAGAAAAACCATGCGAAACTATTTTTAAAACGAAGAGAATAAAGGTTTTAAATGGTAGGGCTGTATGACAGACTTGTCAATTATCGTGGGGGGTACGGCTGAGATTTATGACGAAATCGAGTGGCGCCGGCGGTCGGTCACTTTCACGAAAGAGGTCTAAACACGGGTCGTTTACGATACCCTCTGGTTACTAGAAAAGTTCTAGACAGATGTTTGTCGGCTTTTCGAGGTATTTATTTGTGAGTCCAAAGACTCAATGGAGTAATATCGGACTGAAATTCCAAGATTTTGCTGTGTAATCCAAAAAACTATGTTCCTCGTAACATTTAACGATGTGTTAATTCAACTATTATTTTAATTTTTCGTATACGTATTTATACTAAAAAGTACAGCGCTTCCAACAGTGAATTGTGAATTGAAAATGTTTCAAAGAAAGATCGATAGTTTTGAAAAAAATTACATATTAATAAATTTAGATAGATTTAGAAGTATACATTGCACTTACTTTTCAAAATTATTGTACTTCTGATTTGGTTGAAATAACATAATATGTAGCAGTCATAGTTGCGATTGTAGAAAAAATCTTGTGTACATTGCAGTCGCGGCTGGTGTTGGGTAAAACCTTTATTTTTTAGGGGGTCATTACCCAAATGACCTCATGGACCAGCCGTTCCTGTTAGGTTTTATATATCAAATTGATTCGTCTGTCTTTTTCATCATGCCTTCGAAAAGCGAGCTCCTGTTTCGCCAAAGTAACTGTGACGTCAATTAAATACGATAATAAAATTCGGTTTTTCCCATCTTCTTTTCGTATCCCACCTCCACCCGGCGGCAGTAGTGCAGTGCTTATCAACATAATTACCGGCGTCTCGCCTCCACATTTTGACTTTTTTGTGTTTTATGTGTTCTCTAAGTCCAAAATTTTTAAATTTTTAAAAAGAGATTGCGGTACTATTCCTGTTGCTGAAATTATAATAATATATTTATTAATTTTTGTATTATATGTCTGTGTTATATTGTGTGAATTTGGAACAGCTATATCTAAAAGATATGCTTGCTTTTGTTGTTTATTTAAAATAATAATGTCTGGTCTGTTATGCTGAATGTGAATGTCAGTTAAAACTGTGCGATCAAAATATAATTTGTAATTGTCATTTTCTAAACAACTTTCTGGTTTATAAATGTAATGTGGTTGTGTATCCTTTAATAAATTGAATTTAACTGCTAAATTCATGTGTATAATTTTTGCGAATATATCATGACGTTTTTTATATTCGCTGTGAGCCAAAACGGTGCAAGATCTTGTATTGCAAATATAAAACCCTCAGCTCTTTAAAATATCTCCCATGTAAAGACTTTTGTTTTATATTTGCTATAGTGTCATATCACGAGCTCTATTGAGAAAATAATTTTTTAGTGAAGCAATTTGATTGTGTTGTAGAATTTCTAGATTTGAAAAACCCCTACCACCATTTTCGCGTGGTAAATTAAATCTTTCAACAGCAGATTTGGGGTGATGTTTACAAAATTTTGTAAAGAGAACTCTAGTTTGAATATTTATATTCTTTAAATTAGTTTTGGACCATTTTATAACACCAAAAGAATAGATTTAATTTTATAATTGAATGTTGAATATGATTTGATTGATTAATACCTAAATATTTATAAAATTCTCCTTTATTTAAATTTTTAATGATTTCTCCTTCTTTAGTTATATATTCTAAATTTTCGTAATGACCACGACATATTGATTGATTTTCAGTTATTGTTAAGTTTTATGTCATCCATATAAAGAAGGTGATTTAATTTAATATTAATTTTATAAATTTTAAGAATTTTAATTAACCATGAATGTGGTACTGAATCATAGGCTTTTTTGTAGTCTATGAATTGTTGTTGCATTATTTTCCAAACGTTTGAGACTTAAAATATTCGTCAAATGTTCTTCTTTTTTTAAATCAGAATACCCCTGACAAATCCGAACATTTTGTTTTGCGGTAGATAAAAATAAACATGGGCCAAGACAGAATATTAATATTCGGTGTGGAATTTTCCTGCGTTCTTGTTCATTTCTATCGAAGTGCTCACGAAAAGTTGTGAATATCAACACTTTGTAATTGTCGTAGTGAAAAATAAAAAAGATAGCTATGGGGCACAACTTATTTCGCACTTCATTAGAAAAGTAACAGTATTAAAATAAAAAAAATATTTTTCTAAATTTCGAACGTTAGGTCTATCCTGACCAGCCGCCAATTAGTGGTATTATTTTATTTTTTGCTGTTTTCCACAATAGTTATTTTTATATTAAATATAAACAATATTTTTTCTATCATTGATTCAAAAAATTGAAATTAAAAATTCAAATTTTTGAAGGAACTCTGAAGTTTCAATGCAGTGACCATGTTGCTAGGTAACTAATAAAAAACAGTGCGTGAAATGAAAAACAGAAATAGTCGTATGCGTTTTGTATGGTTTCTATGGTTTCGATCTTACTAACAATGCAATGAAAATGACCCACTTCAGGCACAGATAACTATGCGTGAATTTCAATTTTTTGAATCAATTATATAAAAACAAAATTGATTTGGCGGCCGCTACACAAAAGTGGTGGGAGGCGAGAACCTGTTTCCGCCGGTCTCCGTTTATGACACAGCTGACGGAAATCTTGTTCTTTTTTTTTCGTTTATTGTTAATTTTAAAATTAATAAATTTTCCCTGGATACGTATTCGACTTATCCGGTACGAGTTATTTTTAAATTAACTTAATGGCCCGTTGCTCTTGTTCTTTTTATCGTTTTATCGTTAGCAATAGTACAATACTCACGCATTTTTAATCTAAAATTAACAAAACTTGAATGGATCGGGATTATCACACTTCTGAATTGAAGTTTTCATTCGTTTAAAATATAATTGATAGTAATACGTAATGCGGATTGCCTAAACGTTGCTTCCATCACGTCAACATCACACATTCACGTTCGCCCGTAGAAATGGCGTGATGCACACGAAATCGATCCAAAAAGGCTCATAATATTTGTGTCACGCGAATCTACGTCGAAAACTAGAAAAAAAAAAAATTCAATTCGAATTTCAATAATCGAAACGATGCGTCGTCGATACTAAACGTAGGTAGTAACTAAAGTGTGATCGGGTGCGATAAAAGTGTCCGTCAATAATCATCATCCGACAATCATTTAATAGACGAACGCTAATTTTTGGCACTCACTCGGACGACAGAACCAGTCCAGACGGAAACCGGGGCGCGGGGTGGGTGGGTGGTTGTATGTCCGTGAATCTGTCCGGCGCGCGTCAACATTTCAGTTATCGTCGCGAGAGTTAAAACGAAAGGTGGTTAGTGTGAAAGTGACGTTTTTTCGTGGAGACACGTTACGAAGGTGTGAGTACCTAATATAATATAAAACCAACCGAAAACCCACAATAGTGCCCCGGTTTATTATCGTGAATAGGTGTTTGGTAAATATTTTCTGTATTCCAACTAGCAAGTCTTTTATCAAAAAACTCCGGCAACATGGCTATTGTGGTATTATTGATACCACCTAACTGAAGAATGATTAAAAAGATTATAAAGTTAATAACTAAGTCGACGATTTTATCGGGAAATTGAACGGAGAAACAAAAATAGCTCTTAGCGACAGTTGCCTGAAGTCGCAAATAACGGCGATTGACGAAATCACGTTTTTTTTATTTTAATTCCAATGAACAATACACAGGGTCACAATTATCTGTTATGTATTCTATAATGTTTTGCAAAGTAAATAATGTGAGTTGTCATGCGTAATATTAATTAGCTAAGTAATTTTTGCAAGTATTTTATGTCAGATATGCAATGTATAATAACGTAATGTTGCAAAGTATTTTAATTTTTATGCTAGGTAGAGATAATAAAATAGAAAATGATTTAGGAACATAAAAAATCTCATTAAAACAGGAACAATTGAAATTAAAATAAACATAACATTCTGTACTAAAGTACAGTTTTGTTCACTCCTTTTTTCAAAGTCTTCTGTCCTCTCATTTGCACATACTGCTATTCCAAAACAGTGAAATTGTCTGTTTCAGGGAATCCTTAACGTTCCTTGCTAATGTCAACAACGTTTTCGATGAAACAAAGAGTCGGAAAAATGTCGGCTCATTGTATTCAATAACATACGCGACTACAAAACCATCTGTATCATTTGTAGGAATCGCGGTTTTTTCGATGAGAATTCGTTCTAATTTTTTCTTTCTTAAAAAAGCTAAGTAATTTTAATTTCACTAAAGATGAACATTTAGGCTATATGCTGGGTAATGCAAATCCATCAACCATCAACTAGGTTGTTCAGCAGATGTACGATTGTTTATTTGATTTCTTCTTCCGAAGAGTTGTATTCTGGCAAAATAGAAATTTATTCATAACATAACCTCAATCAACTAAATTATTTCGAATACAATAACCACATAACTACAAGTTGGATAGGCATGGGTGCAAAATACCGATAATGCATGAAACCTAAAGGGCCTACTGTTCATCCAATATATTTACATAGCTTAAATAGCATGTTTATTTTTTATAGAAAAATTTTGCATTTCTCGCTTTCTTAAACTGTATGTAACATTTTTCATATTTTTTCGCTGTCATAATGACATAATAAAAGTTAATTAAAAATCGCTGTTTCACGTCTTTTTCTTTTTTGTTCGAGAGTTTTTGTGGTTCTGAAAAGAACCGTTTATAAATGTGTCGAAAACGAAAAACATCTATTTCGAACTGGTGTACTTGGTGACGGCTTTGGTACCTTCGGAGACGGCGTGCTTGGCCAACTCACCGGGCAACAACAGACGCACGGCAGTTTGAATTTCTCTGCTGGTGATCGTCGAACGTTTGTTGTAGTGTGCCAGACGGGAAGCTTCAGCGGCGATACGTTCGAAGATGTCGTTCACGAAACTGTTCATTATGCTCATAGCCTTACTAGAGATACCGGTGTCGGGATGGACTTGTTTCAACACCTTGTAGATGTAGATGGCATAGCTCTCCTTCCTCCTGCGCTTCTTTTTTTTGTCGCTCTTGGAAATGTTCTTCTGAGCTTTCCCGGCCTTCTTGGCTGCCTTACCACTTGTCTTCGGCGGCATTTTTCAATTCAATTCGATTCAACAAACTCGCGAACTGCTCTGACTCGTGTGCGTGCGTTAACTTTGCACCACCACCTTTCTGATAGGTAGTGTGTTCACCAGAACCCCACCTGAAAACGGGCTCCCACCAATCGTCACGTCCTATTCTCCTATCACGGAGGCTATAAATTCGAAGCACAGCTACCAGCTTTTACAATCGACGAGTCCCGTCCGTCAGTTTTATTACTTCTCGTGGTGTCTAACGAACGAACTTAAAATGTCAGGTCGCGGTAAAGGAGGTAAAGTGAAGGGAAAAGCGAAATCCCGTTCGAGCCGTGCCGGTCTCCAGTTTCCGGTGGGTAGGATACATCGTCTTCTCAGAAAAGGAAATTACGCGGAACGCGTCGGTGCAGGAGCTCCCGTCTATTTGGCCGCCGTCATGGAGTACTTAGCCGCCGAAGTTCTAGAATTGGCAGGAAACGCTGCCCGTGACAACAAGAAGACACGTATTATACCGCGTCATCTGCAGCTGGCCATCAGAAACGACGAGGAATTGAACAAACTCCTGTCCGGAGTTACGATCGCCCAAGGCGGTGTCTTACCCAACATTCAGGCCGTACTTTTACCCAAAAAAACCGAGAAGAAACCTTAAACGAACGATCGATCCATCTCCGTGGCGAAAACTCAAAATATCGGCCCTTCTCAGGGCCACTATAGCTTTTTTTTTTCGTAAAATGACCGATGCATCTTTTCTTTTTGTATTATTATCATTGCGGTCGTCAATTTGGCTGTATGAAGAAAGATTTACGACTGCAATGCCAAAAGGAAAGCAAGGGGTGTTTACGATCTTGGTACATTTATCAGGTAGTCCGTTGTTTCTCGAAAGAACATCATGTTTCTTTTTTTTCCTCTTATTTTTATTTTGTGGTTCTGAAAAGAACCGATTTTGTATTTCGTATTTTATTCTGGTTTTCTCGAACGGTGAAGAGCGCCAGGAAATTAACCTCCGAAACCGTAGAGGGTGCGTCCTTGACGTTTCAAAGCGTAGACGACGTCCATCGCTGTCACGGTTTTACGTTTGGCGTGTTCCGTGTAGGTGACGGCATCTCGGATGACATTTTCCAAGAACACTTTCAGGACTCCGCGAGTTTCTTCGTAGATCAAACCGGAAATACGTTTCACGCCGCCACGACGAGCCAATCTTCTGATAGCGGGTTTCGTGATGCCCTGGATGTTGTCACGCAGGACTTTGCGATGACGCTTCGCTCCTCCTTTTCCCAATCCTTTGCCTCCTTTACCGCGACCGGTCATCTTTTCAGATTATTTCAACTGACACAAAATACCTGCACACCTCGTCCCTAGGAAGTCAACTACCGCAAAATTTCAACTAACGGAGCCTTATATAGATTCAACGGTTCACCATCGACCAATCGACGAAGTCAGCCGTTGACTTTGTTCACGTATAAAAGTACAATTTAATATGGCGGAATTTTTAGTACCCGTTTACCTTTCGACGCGTGCACGTCTAACGATCGTCAGTTTTGTTTTTCATTCGTTTCATTCGAAATGGCCAGGACCAAGCAGACCGCACGCAAGTCCACCGGAGGAAAAGCCCCCAGGAAACAACTGGCTACCAAAGCGGCCAGGAAAAGCGCTCCCGCCACTGGCGGCGTCAAGAAGCCCCACCGTTACAGACCTGGTACCGTGGCTCTGCGTGAGATCCGTCGTTACCAGAAAAGTACCGAGTTGCTCATCCGCAAGCTTCCCTTTCAACGTTTGGTGAGGGAGATCGCTCAGGATTTCAAAACCGATTTGCGCTTCCAAAGCTCCGCCGTGATGGCCCTCCAGGAAGCGAGCGAAGCTTACTTGGTCGGTCTGTTCGAGGACACGAATTTGTGCGCCATCCACGCCAAACGTGTAACCATCATGCCAAAGGACATCCAACTTGCCAGACGTATTCGGGGTGAACGCGCTTAAATTTTTCCACATCGTGTTTCGGAAGAACAACAACATCCCGAGAAAAACGAAACACGAATTTTATAACAAAAAAATCGGTTCTTTTCAGAACCTCAAACCTTACAGGCAAAAAAAAAAAAATATATCGCCCTTCAACCGGAAATGAATAAAATAAAAATGTCAATAATCGGTCGGTCCTCTCGATTCGGGTTGGGTTGCGGTCGTTCGTAAAATTTTATTGCATCCTGTCATCACCTACCTGCCAGCTGATGCTATCTATTTTATTTGGTTTCGCCGTAAGGATAGTTTTATTTCTTTTTTTCGTCGTAGATTATCGTGTGGCCCTGAAAAGGGCCATTTGTGCGTGCCCCGTTGCCGGTAGTACGATGATGACGTCGGAACGAGGCACAGCCGAACGAACATGAGTCGAGTATCCATCCACGTTTCTCACTTTTTCCTCTTCGGCGAAGCGGCCTTTTTCACCTTGACAGGAATGGCTTTGGCTGTCTTGGGTTTGGGTGCTTTGGGTTTTTTAGTCGGACCAGCCTTGTTAGATTTCTTCGCTTTGGAAGGCGATCGGGGTTTCGGGGCGGCTCTAGTTTTCTTTTCTGCCGAGGAGGCGGCCGATTTCTTGGCTTTCGCTGCGGCGGCGGAGGCAGCGACGGCGCTCTTCTTTTCGGCAGCAGTCTTCTTCGCTTTGGGGGAGGCTTGTTTTTTGGCTGTCTTCGAGGAAGCCTTGTCGGAAGTCGTCGCGACGGCGGTACGTTTGGCGGATGATTTTTTCGTCTTGGATGCGGCGGACGAAGCGGGTTTCCTCTTGTCGGAGGCGGAGGCGACTTTGGCACCACCGGAGGTGGACGAGGCGAGCTTGAACGAACCCGACGCGCCCTTACCTTTCGTCTGAACCAGAGATCCCGACGCCACGGCGCCTTTCAGATATTTCTTGATGAAAGGGGCGACCTTTTCGGCGTCGACTTTGTAATTTGCGGCGACGAACTTCTTGATGGCCTGAAGAGACGATCCTCCGCGTTCCTTGAGTCCCTTGATGGCGTTGTTTACCATCTCGGATGTCGGAGGATGGGACGGTTTCGCCCTGGGATTTTTCGCTTTTTTCTCTTTCTTCGCGTGGGATTGAGGGGTGGCAGCGGAACCGGTGGTGACCGATGATGCTGTTTGATTTTCGACGTCGGCCATCTTTCACGTTAAAACGTTAAAAGTTAATAATAATTATTGAAAAAACACTTGCTCACACACGTACACTTCGAGCACCTCGTGAACGAGAATTGAACAAAAAAATTTTCTAAGTCTTTATAAAATAGTCGCCACTGCGGACGGAAGACTGAACGCGCACCGCGTCCGCCGTCGAAGAAATTGCAGGCCTCGGAATCGTTGCCCGCGTGATGGCATCGTCCTCTTTCCTCGATCACCATCGCCACCGTGTGATCAAGCTGGCCGAACTCGGTTTCCGAAGTTTCCCTGGAGATAGCGAAGTTCGTCTCGGAACGTCGGTGGGTTTCGAATCAGGTACACGCCCCTCCAACCACCAGCCCTAAATCCGGGTCGTCACGGTTTCGATTCGGGACCGACGGTTTACGTCGGCGGTGCGGGGTAGACGCGTCGATTCCGGGAATCCATATTTCGTTCGCCGAAATATTGGTCCATCTCTTCCCGGAATACCGCGCCACCTTCTCGATTTTACGACATCTTCGCGTCGCCAAACGCTTCCGAAACGGTCGAAGCACAGAAAGGACCTGGTGTTCGAACCGAGGCAATTCCGACAACAGGATGCCGCGAACCGCCTCTCCGACGTTCAGGTCGATCGTTTTCGGCGGAAGTTGAAACGGGACGAGTCGACGACGGGTCCCGTTGCCGTCCGGACCCTTCGGGACGGCCGAAAGTCCGTCGAGAGGATCATCCGAAAGGAGACGGTCTTCATCGTCCGACCGATGCCGCACCTACGAGTTTTCCGATATTTTCTTCGACGGATCTTCAGGTTTTCTTCCTTTCTTCCGTCTTTCTCTCTTCGTAATTTCGTGTCCGACCTGCGTCGTCCGAAGTCGGGGTGAAGATCGAAGAAAAAACGCCAAAAATAACAACTCGTCAGCCACGCACACCGCGTTCGAATGTCTAACGGTCCAACTTGGATTTTCGAAGATCGCCGAATCCGAGGGACGATAAATAATAATAATAATAATAATAATGGTAATAAATAATAATGTTAATAATAATAATAATGATATGATGATTATAACGATAATTATTATAGATAGGTAAATAGAAACACAGGTCTCCTCTCGAAAATCGGAACTTCCTGATATTACTTACATATTTCGGTCGATCCAAATGTGGGAATCTCGTCGTCGTCGGAGCAAGCAGCGCGGTAGGTGGGGTGAAATTCTGGATTTTCCACCGCCGCCGGCGGTCGAAAAATGTGCGACGCGGGAGATCGCCAGTCCGTCTAGTAGTCTCTCTTGTCGTTAGAGCATGACGTGGTGGTTGTTGTGGGATTTCCCGTTAGTTCGGTCCGACGTCGGTCGTCAGAGGGTAAGTGCATACGGAAACGAAACGCATCGCGTTTTGATGTTCATATTCGTGCATCGGAATGTTAAAAGCAATATATTTTACACCAACGATCACACCTAAACACCACGGCAACGGCCATACCACGTTGAAAAGCACCGGTTCTCGTCCGATCACCGAAGTTAAGCAACGTCGGGCGCGGTCAGTACTTGGATGGGTGACCGCTTGGGAACACCGCGTGCCGTTGCCCCCCAACACTTTTTGTTTTTTTTTGAAATCCATAGCAACCACCGAACCGATTTGTTTTTCGTGCAGGTATTCGGAAACATGCACAGACCCGTATAATGTAGATTCATAGCTTTAAGTACTAGATAATTAAGAAAACAATTTTTTTTGTCGATTAATTGTAAACAATTGCAGAATAAAAACTCGTCAAACGGTAAAGGTTGTCGTTCGATCACCGAAGGTAAGCCACGCGGGCAGCGGTCAGCACTTGGACGGGTGACCGGTTCATTATATTCCTTCCGTGAGTTTAACAAAGATAACATATGCAAATGTCGTAAGTGCGACGAGGAAGACGGCGATCTTTTAATGTAAAAAAAATATATATTAGGTTACGCGTACATGCCACTTTGACTGCTGCTTTATTTTTTTGGTTTTTAAATAATTAGAGATCTGAATTCAACATATCAGTTCTATGTTATAATGGACAGACAATGTTGTATTCTTGGCCCCTAACACGTTAAGACCAACATAAAAACTAGAATAACTTACCATTCGTTAAACGTTAAACAATTTCGAACCACGTTTTTTTGAGCTCGAACAAACTCATAACACAACACTCATTTATTAGTCACTGGACCATTGTAAAACGAGAAGAGAGAAAAACCATGCGAAACTATTTTTAAAACGAAGAGAATAAAGGTTTTAAATGGTAGGGCTGTATGACAGACTTGTCAATTATCGTGGGGGGTACGGCTGAGATTTATGACGAAATCGAGCGGCGCCGGCGGTCGGTCACTTTCACGAAAGAGGTCTAAACACGGGTCGTTTACGATACCCTCTGGTTACTAGAAAAGTTCTAGACAGATGTTTGTCGGCTTTTCGAGGTATTTATTTGTGAGTCCAAAGACTCAATGGAGTAATATCGGACTGAAATTCCAAGATTTTGCTGTGTAATCCAAAAAACTATGTTCCTCGTAACATTTAACGATGTGTTAATTCAACTATTATTTTAATTTTTCGTATACGTATTTATACTAAAAAGTACAGCGCTTCCAACAGTGAATTGTGAATTGAAAATGTTTCAAAGAAAGATCGATAGTTTTGAAAAAAATTACATATTAATAAATTTAGATAGATTTAGAAGTATACATTGCACTTACTTTTCAAAATTATTGTACTTCTGATTTGGTTGAAATAACATAATATGTAGCAGTCATAGTCTTGTGTACATTGCAGTCGCGGCTGGTGTTGGGTAAAACCTTTATTTTTTAGGGGGTCATTACCCAAATGACCTCATGGACCAGCCGTTCCTGTTAGGTTTTATATATCAAATTGATTCGTCTGTCTTTTTCATCATGCCTTCGAAAAGCGAGCTCCTGTTTCGCCAAAGTAACTGTGACGTCAATTAAATACGATAATAAAATTCGGTTTTTTCCGAACTTATTGTGAGTGAGAGCAGTGAGAGCATCTTCTTTTCGTATCCCACCTCCACCCGGCGGCAGTAGTGCAGTGCTTATCAACATAATTACCGGCGTCTCGCCTCCACATTTTGACTTTTTTGTGTTTTATGTGTTCTCTAAGTCCAAAATTTTTAAATTTTTAAAAAGAGATTGCGGTACTATTCCTGTTGCTGAAATTATAATAATATATTTATTAATTTTTGTATTATATGTCTGTGTTATATTGTGTGAATTTGGAACAGCTATATCTAAAAGATATGCTTGCTTTTGTTGTTTATTTAAAATAATAATGTCTGGTCTGTTATGCTGAATGTGAATGTCAGTTAAAACTGTGCGATCAAAATATAATTTGTAATTGTCATTTTCTAAACAACTTTCTGGTTTATAAATGTAATGTGGTTGTGTATCCTTTAATAAATTGAATTTAACTGCTAAATTCATGTGTATAATTTTTGCGAATATATCATGACGTTTTTTATATTCGCTGTGAGCCAAAACGGTGCAAGATCTTGTATTGCAAATATAAAACCCTCAGCTCTTTAAAATATCTCCCATGTAAAGACTTTTGTTTTATATTTGCTATAGTGTCATATCACGAGCTCTATTGAGAAAATAATTTTTTAGTGAAGCAATTTGATTGTGTTGTAGAATTTCTAGATTTGAAAAACCCCTACCACCATTTTCGCGTGGTAAATTAAATCTTTCAACAGCAGATTTGGGGTGATGTTTACAAAATTTTGTAAAGAGAACTCTAGTTTGAATATTTATATTCTTTAAATTAGTTTTGGACCATTTTATAACACCAAAAGAATAGATTTAATTTGATTTGATTGATTAATACCTAAATATTTATAAAATTCTCCTTTATTTAAATTTTTAATGATTTCTCCTTCTTTAGTTATATATTCTAAATTTTCGTAATGACCACGACATATTGATTGATTTTCAGTTATTGTTAAGTTTTATGTCATCCATATAAAGAAGGTGATTTAATTTAATATTAATTTTATAAATTTTAAGAATTTTAATTAACCATGAATGTGGTACTGAATCATAGGCTTTTTTGTAGTCTATGAATTGTTGTTGCATTATTTTCCAAACGTTTGAGACTTAAAATATTCGTCAAATGTTCTTCTTTTTTTAAATCAGAATACCCCTGACAAATCCGAACATTTTGTTTTGCGGTAGATAAAAGTAAACATGGGCCAAGACAGAATATTAATATTCGGTGTGGAATTTTCCTGCGTTCTTGTTCATTTCTATCGAAGTGCTCACGAAAAGTTGTGAATATCAACACTTTGTAATTGTCGTAGTGAAAAATAAAAAAGATAGCTATGGGGCACAACTTATTTCGCACTTCATTAGAAAAGTAACAGTATTAAAATAAAAAAAATATTTTTCTAAATTTCGAACGTTAGGTCTATCCTGACCAGCCGCCAATTAGTGGTATTATTTTATTTTTTGCTGTTTTCCACAATAGTTATTTTTATATTAAATCATTGATTCAAAAAATTGAAATTAAAAATTCAAATTTTTGAAGGAACTCTGAAGTTTCAATGCAGTGACCATGTTGCTAGGTAACTAATAAAAAACAGTGCGTGAAATGAAAAACAGAAATAGTCGTATGCGTTTTGTATGGTTTCTATGGTTTCGATCTTACTAACAATGCAATGAAAATGACCCACTTCAGGCACAGATAACTATGCGTGAATTTCAATTTTTTGAATCAATTATATAAAAACAAAATTGATTTGGCGGCCGCTACACAAAAGTGGTGGGAGGCGAGAACCTGTTTCCGCCGGTCAATTTTAAAATTAATAAATTTTCCCTGGATACGTATTCGACTTATCCGGTACGAGTTATTTTTAAATTAACTTAATGGCCCGTTGCTCTTGTTCTTTTTACATTGAATATGCGATGTTTTGGCATCGTTAGCAATAGTACAATACTCACGCATTTTTAATCTAAAATTAACAAAACTTGAATGGATCGGGATTATCACACTTCTGAATTGAAGTTTTCATTCGTTTAAAATATAATTGATAGTAATACGTAATGCGGATTGCCTAAACGTTGCTTCCATCACGTCAACATCACACATTCACGTTCGCCCGTAGAAATGGCGTGATGCACACGAAATCGATCCAAAAAGGCTCATAATATTTGTGTCACGCGAATCTACGTCGAAAACTAGAAAAAAAAAAAATTCAATTCGAATTTCAATAATCGAAACGATGCGTCGTCGATACTAAACGTAGGTAGTAACTAAAGTGTGATCGGGTGCGATAAAAGTGTCCGTCAATAATCATCATCCGACAATCATTTAATAGACGAACGCTAATTTTTGGCACTCACTCGGACGACAGAACCAGTCCAGACGGAAACCGGGGCGCGGGGTGGGTGGGTGGTTGTATGTCCGTGAATCTGTCCGGCGCGCGTCAACATTTCAGTTATCGTCGCGAGAGTTAAAACGAAAGGTGGTTAGTGTGAAAGTGACGTTTTTTCGTGGAGACACGTTACGAAGGGTGAGTACCTAATATAATATAAAACCAACCGAAAACCCACAATAGTGCCCCGGTTTATTATCGTGAATAGGTGTTTGGTAAATATTTTCTGTATTCCAACTAGCAAGTCTTTTATCAAAAAACTCCGGCAACATGGCTATTGTGGTATTGTTGATACCACCTAACTGAAGAACTTAGTTAATAACTAAGTCGACGATTTTATCGGGAAATTGAACGGAGAAACAAAAATAGCTCTTAGCGACAGTTGCCTGAAGTCGCAAATAACGGCGATTGACGAAATCACGTTTTTTTTATTTTAATTCCAATGAACAATACACAGGGTCACAATTATCTGTTATGTATTCTATAATGTTTTGCAAAGTAAATAATGTGAGTTGTCATGCGTAATATTAATTAGCTAAGTAATTTTTGCAAGTATTTTATGTCAGATATGCAATGTATAATAACGTAATGTTGCAAAGTATTTTAATTTTTATGCTAGGTAGAGATAATAACTCGACAATAACTCTTCTCTAATGAAAAAAAAAATAGAAAATGATTTAGGAACATAAAAAATCTCATTAAAACAGGAACAATTGAAATTAAAATAAACATAACATTCTGTACTAAAGTACAGTTTTGTTCACTCCTTTTTTCAAAGTCTTCTGTCCTCTCATTTGCACATACTGCTATTCCAAAACAGTGAAATTGTCTGTTTCAGGGAATCCTTAACGTTCCTTGCTAATGTCAACAACGTTTTCGATGAAACAAAGAGTCGGAAAAATGTCGGCTCATTGTATTCAATAACATACGCGACTACAAAACCATCTGTATCATTTGTAGGAATCGCGGTTTTTTCGATGAGAATTCGTTCTAATTTTTTCTTTCTTAAAAAAGCTAAGTAATTTTAATTTCACTAAAGATGAACATTTAGGCTATATGCTGGGTAATGCAAATCCATCAACCATCAACTAGGTTGTTCAGCAGATGTACGATTGTTTATTTGATTTCTTCTTCCGAAGAGTTGTATTCTGGCAAAATAGAAATTTATTCATAACATAACCTCAATCAACTAAATTATTTCGAATACAATAACCACATAACTACAAGTTGGATAGGCATGGGTGCAAAATACCGATAATGCATGAAACCTAATAATAATAATAATGACATAATAAAAGTTAATTAAAAATCGCTGTTTCACGTCTTTTTCTTTTTTGTTCGAGAGTTTTTGTGGTTCTGAAAAGAACCGTTTATAAATGTGTCGAAAACGAAAAACATCTATTTCGAACTGGTGTACTTGGTGACGGCTTTGGTACCTTCGGAGACGGCGTGCTTGGCCAACTCACCGGGCAACAACAGACGCACGGCAGTTTGAATTTCTCTGCTGGTGATCGTCGAACGTTTGTTGTAGTGTGCCAGACGGGAAGCTTCAGCGGCGATACGTTCGAAGATGTCGTTCACGAAACTGTTCATTATGCTCATAGCCTTACTAGAGATACCGGTGTCGGGATGGACTTGTTTCAACACCTTGTAGATGTAGATGGCATAGCTCTCCTTCCTCCTGCGCTTCTTTTTTTTGTCGCTCTTGGAAATGTTCTTCTGAGCTTTCCCGGCCTTCTTGGCTGCCTTACCACTTGTCTTCGGCGGCATTTTTCAATTCAATTCGATTCAACAAACTCGCGAACTGCTCTGACTCGTGTGCGTGCGTTAACTTTGCACCACCACCTTTCTGATAGGTAGTGTGTTCACCAGAACCCCACCTGAAAACGGGCTCCCACCAATCGTCACGTCCTATTCTCCTATCACGGAGGCTATAAATTCGAAGCACAGCTACCAGCTTTTACAATCGACGAGTCCCGTCCGTCAGTTTTATTACTTCTCGTGGTGTCTAACGAACGAACTTAAAATGTCAGGTCGCGGTAAAGGAGGTAAAGTGAAGGGAAAAGCGAAATCCCGTTCGAGCCGTGCCGGTCTCCAGTTTCCGGTGGGTAGGATACATCGTCTTCTCAGAAAAGGAAATTACGCGGAACGCGTCGGTGCAGGAGCTCCCGTCTATTTGGCCGCCGTCATGGAGTACTTAGCCGCCGAAGTTCTAGAATTGGCAGGAAACGCTGCCCGTGACAACAAGAAGACACGTATTATACCGCGTCATCTGCAGCTGGCCATCAGAAACGACGAGGAATTGAACAAACTCCTGTCCGGAGTTACGATCGCCCAAGGCGGTGTCTTACCCAACATTCAGGCCGTACTTTTACCCAAAAAAACCGAGAAGAAACCTTAAACGAACGATCGATCCATCTCCGTGGCGAAAACTCAAAATATCGGCCCTTCTCAGGGCCACTATAGCTTTTTTTTTTCGTAAAATGACCGATGCATCTTTTCTTTTTGTATTATTATCATTTACGACTGCAATGCCAAAAGGAAAGCAAGGGGTGTTTACGATCTTGGTACATTTATCAGGTAGTCAGTTAGTAATAATTGTCCGTTGTTTCTCGAAAGAACATCATGTTTCTTTTTTTTCCTCTTATTTTTATTTTGTGGTTCTGAAAAGAACCGATTTTGTATTTCGTATTTTATTCTGGTTTTCTCGAACGGTGAAGAGCGCCAGGAAATTAACCTCCGAAACCGTAGAGGGTGCGTCCTTGACGTTTCAAAGCGTAGACGACGTCCATCGCTGTCACGGTTTTACGTTTGGCGTGTTCCGTGTAGGTGACGGCATCTCGGATGACATTTTCCAAGAACACTTTCAGGACTCCGCGAGTTTCTTCGTAGATCAAACCGGAAATACGTTTCACGCCGCCACGACGAGCCAATCTTCTGATAGCGGGTTTCGTGATGCCCTGGATGTTGTCACGCAGGACTTTGCGATGACGCTTCGCTCCTCCTTTTCCCAATCCTTTGCCTCCTTTACCGCGACCGGTCATCTTTTCAGATTATTTCAACTGACACAAAATACC
>NW_027184208.1:0-20331 GCF_963966145.1 Tenebrio molitor | reverse complement strand
ATCATGCCAAAGGACATCCAACTTGCCAGACGTATTCGGGGTGAACGCGCTTAAATTTTTCCACATCGTGTTTCGGAAGAACAACACGAAACACGAATTTTATAACAAAAAAATCGGTTCTTTTCAGAACCTCAAACTTTACAGGCAAAAAAAAAAATATATCGCCCTTCAACCGGAAATGAATAAAATAAAAATGTCAATAATCGGTCGGTCCTCTCGATTCGGGTTGGGTTGCGGTCGTTCGTAAAATTTTATTGCATCCTGTCATCACCTACCTGCCAGCTGATGCTATCTATTTTATTTGGTTTCGCCGTAAGGATAGTTTTATTTCTTTTTTTCGTCGTAGATTATCGTGTGGCCCTGAAAAGGGCCATTTGTGCGTGCCCCGTTGCCGGTAGTACGATGATGACGTCGGAACGAGGCACAGCCGAACGAACATGAGTCGAGTATCCATCCACGTTTCTCACTTTTTCCTCTTCGGCGAAGCGGCCTTTTTCACCTTGACAGGAATGGCTTTGGCTGTCTTGGGTTTGGGTGCTTTGGGTTTTTTAGTCGGACCAGCCTTGTTAGATTTCTTCGCTTTGGAAGGCGATCGGGTTTCGGGGCGGCTCTAGTTTTCTTTTCTGCCGAGGAGGCGGCCGATTTCTTGGCTTTCGCTGCGGCGGCGGAGGCAGCGACGGCGCTCTTCTTTTCGGCAGCAGTCTTCTTCGCTTTGGGGGAGGCTTGTTTTTTGGCTGTCTTCGAGGAAGCCTTGTCGGAAGTCGTCGCGACGGCGGTACGTTTGGCGGATGATTTTTTCGTCTTGGATGCGGCGGACGAAGCGGGTTTCCTCTTGTCGGAGGCGGAGGCGACTTTGGCACCACCGGAGGTGGACGAGGCGAGCTTGAACGAACCCGACGCGCCCTTACCTTTCGTCTGAACCAGAGATCCCGACGCCACGGCGCCTTTCAGATATTTCTTGATGAAAGGGGCGACCTTTTCGGCGTCGACTTTGTAATTTGCGGCGACGAACTTCTTGATGGCCTGAAGAGACGATCCTCCGCGTTCCTTGAGTCCCTTGATGGCGTTGTTTACCATCTCGGATGTCGGAGGATGGGACGGTTTCGCCCTGGGATTTTTCGCTTTTTTCTCTTTCTTCGCGTGGGATTGAGGGGTGGCAGCGGAACCGGTGGTGACCGATGATGCTGTTTGATTTTCGACGTCGGCCATCTTTCACGTTAAAACGTTAAAAGTTAATAATAATTATTGAAAAAACACTTGCTCACACACGTACACTTCGAGCACCTCGTGAACGAGAATTGAACAAAAAAATTTTCTAAGTCTTTATAAAATAGTCGCCACTGCGGACGGAAGACTGAACGCGCACCGCGTCCGCCGTCGAAGAAATTGCAGGCCTCGGAATCGTTGCCCGCGTGATGGCATCGTCCTCTTTCCTCGATCACCATCGCCACCGTGTGATCAAGCTGGCCGAACTCGGTTTCCGAAGTTTCCCTGGAGATAGCGAAGTTCGTCTCGGAACGTCGGTGGGTTTCGAATCAGGTACACGCCCCTCCAACCACCAGCCCTAAATCCGGGTCGTCACGGTTTCGATTCGGGACCGACGGTTTACGTCGGCGGTGCGGGGTAGACGCGTCGATTCCGGGAATCCATATTTCGTTCGCCGAAATATTGGTCCATCTCTTCCCGGAATACCGCGCCACCTTCTCGATTTTACGACATCTTCGCGTCGCCAAACGCTTCCGAAACGGTCGAAGCACAGAAAGGACCTGGTGTTCGAACCGAGGCAATTCCGACAACAGGATGCCGCGAACCGCCTCTCCGACGTTCAGGTCGATCGTTTTCGGCGGAAGTTGAAACGGGACGAGTCGACGACGGGTCCCGTTGCCGTCCGGACCCTTCGGGACGGCCGAAAGTCCGTCGAGAGGATCATCCGAAAGGAGACGGTCTTCATCGTCCGACCGATGCCGCACCTACGAGTTTTCCGATATTTTCTTCGACGGATCTTCAGGTTTTCTTCCTTTCTTCCGTCTTTCTCTCTTCGTAATTTCGTGTCCGACCTGCGTCGTCCGAAGTCGGGGTGAAGATCGAAGAAAAAACGCCAAAAATAACAACTCGTCAGCCACGCACACCGCGTTCGAATGTCTAACGGTCCAACTTGGATTTTCGAAGATCGCCGAATCCGAGGGACGATAAATAATAATAATAATAATAATAATGGTAATAAATAATAATGTTAATAATAATAATAATGATATGATGATTATAACGATAATTATTATAGATAGGTAAATAGAAACACAGGTCTCCTCTCGAAAATCGGAACTTCCTGATATTACTTACATATTTCGGTCGATCCAAATGTGGGAATCTCGTCGTCGTCGGAGCAAGCAGCGCGGTAGGTGGGGTGAAATTCTGGATTTTCCACCGCCGCCGGCGGTCGAAAAATGTGCGACGCGGGAGATCGCCAGTCCGTCTAGTAGTCTCTCTTGTCGTTAGAGCGTGACGTGGTGGTTGTTGTGGGATTTCCCGTTAGTTCGGTCCGACGTCGGTCGTCAGAGGGTAAGTGCATACGGAAACGAAACGCATCGCGTTTTGATGTTCATATTCGTGCATCGGAATGTTAAAAGCAATATATTTTACACCAACGATCACACCTAAACACCACGGCAACGGCCATACCACGTTGAAAAGCACCGGTTCTCGTCCGATCACCGAAGTTAAGCAACGTCGGGCGCGGTCAGTACTTGGATGGGTGACCGCTTGGGAACACCGCGTGCCGTTGCCCCCCAACACTTTTTGTTTTTTTTTGAAATCCATAGCAACCACCGAACCGATTTGTTTTTCGTGCAGGTATTCGGAAACATGCACAGACCCGTATCATGTAGATTCATAGCTTTAAGTACTAGATAATTAAGAAAACAATTTTTTTTGTCGATTAATTGTAAACAATTGCAGAATAAAAACTCGTCAAACGGTAAAGGTTGTCGTTCGATCACCGAAGGTAAGCCACGCGGGCAGCGGTCAGCACTTGGACGGGTGACCGGTTCATTATATTCCTTCCGTGAGTTTAACAAAGATAACATATGCAAATGTCGTAAGTGCGACGAGGAAGACGGCGATCTTTTAATGTAAAAAAAATATATATTAGGTTACGCGTACATGCCACTTTGACTGCTGCTTTATTTTTTTGGTTTTTAAATAATTAGAGATCTGAATTCAACATATCAGTTCTATGTTATAATGGACAGACAATGTTGTATTCTTGGCCCCTAACACGTTAAGACCAACATAAAAACTAGAATAACTTACCATTCGTTAAACGTTAAACAATTTCGAACCACGTTTTTTTGAGCTCGAACAAACTCATAACACAACACTCATTTATTAGTCACTGGACCATTGTAAAACGAGAAGAGAGAAAAACCATGCGAAACTATTTTTAAAACGAAGAGAATAAAGGTTTTAAATGGTAGGGCTGTATGACAGACTTGTCAATTATCGTGGGGGGTACGGCTGAGATTTATGACGAAATCGAGCGGCGCCGGCGGTCGGTCACTTTCACGAAAGAGGTCTAAACACGGGTCGTTTACGATACCCTCTGGTTACTAGAAAAGTTCTAGACAGATGTTTGTCGGCTTTTCGAGGTATTTATTTGTGAGTCCAAAGACTCAATGGAGTAATATCGGACTGAAATTCCAAGATTTTGCTGTGTAATCCAAAAAACTATGTTCCTCGTAACATTTAACGATGTGTTAATTCAACTATTATTTTAATTTTTCGTATACGTATTTATACTAAAAAGTACAGCGCTTCCAACAGTGAATTGTGAATTGAAAATGTTTCAAAGAAAGATCGATAGTTTTGAAAAAAATTACATATTAATAAATTTAGATAGATTTAGAAGTATACATTGCACTTACTTTTCAAAATTATTGTACTTCTGATTTGGTTGAAATAACATAATATGTAGCAGTCATAGTCTTGTGTACATTGCAGTCGCGGCTGGTGTTGGGTAAAACCTTTATTTTTTAGGGGGTCATTACCCAAATGACCTCATGGACCAGCCGTTCCTGTTAGGTTTTATATATCAAATTGATTCGTCTGTCTTTTTCATCATGCCTTCGAAAAGCGAGCTCCTGTTTCGCCAAAGTAACTGTGACGTCAATTAAATACGATAATAAAATTCGGTTTTTCCGAACTTATTGTGAGTGAGAGCAGTGAGAGCATCTTCTTTTCGTATCCCACCTCCACCCGGCGGCAGTAGTGCAGTGCTTATCAACATAATTACCGGCGTCTCGCCTCCACATTTTGACTTTTTTGTGTTTTATGTGTTCTCTAAGTCCAAAATTTTTAAATTTTTAAAAAGAGATTGCGGTACTATTCCTGTTGCTGAAATTATAATAATATATTTATTAATTTTTGTATTATATGTCTGTGTTATATTGTGTGAATTTGGAACAGCTATATCTAAAAGATATGCTTGCTTTTGTTGTTTATTTAAAATAATAATGTCTGGTCTGTTATGCTGAATGTGAATGTCAGTTAAAACTGTGCGATCAAAATATAATTTGTAATTGTCATTTTCTAAACAACTTTCTGGTTTATAAATGTAATGTGGTTGTGTATCCTTTAATAAATTGAATTTAACTGCTAAATTCATGTGTATAATTTTTGCGAATATATCATGACGTTTTTTATATTCGCTGTGAGCCAAAACGGTGCAAGATCTTGTATTGCAAATATAAAACCCTCAGCTCTTTAAAATATCTCCCATGTAAAGACTTTTGTTTTATATTTGCTATAGTGTCATATCACGAGCTCTATTGAGAAAATAATTTTTTAGTGAAGCAATTTGATTGTGTTGTAGAATTTCTAGATTTGAAAAACCCCTACCACCATTTTCGCGTGGTAAATTAAATCTTTCAACAGCAGATTTGGGGTGATGTTTACAAAATTTTGTAAAGAGAACTCTAGTTTGAATATTTATATTCTTTAAATTAGTTTTGGACCATTTTATAACACCAAAAGAATAGATTTAATTTGATTTGATTGATTAATACCTAAATATTTATAAAATTCTCCTTTATTTAAATTTTTAATGATTTCTCCTTCTTTAGTTATATATTCTAAATTTTCGTAATGACCACGACATATTGATTGATTTTCAGTTATTGTTAAGTTTTATGTCATCCATATAAAGAAGGTGATTTAATTTAATATTAATTTTATAAATTTTAAGAATTTTAATTAACCATGAATGTGGTACTGAATCATAGGCTTTTTTGTAGTCTATGAATTGTTGTTGCATTATTTTCCAAACGTTTGAGACTTAAAATATTCGTCAAATGTTCTTCTTTTTTTAAATCAGAATACCCCTGACAAATCCGAACATTTTGTTTTGCGGTAGATAAAAGTAAACATGGGCCAAGACAGAATATTAATATTCGGTGTGGAATTTTCCTGCGTTCTTGTTCATTTCTATCGAAGTGCTCACGAAAAGTTGTGAATATCAACACTTTGTAATTGTCGTAGTGAAAAATAAAAAAGATAGCTATGGGGCACAACTTATTTCGCACATCATTAGAAAAGTAACAGTATTAAAATAAAAAAAATATTTTTCTAAATTTCGAACGTTAGGTCTATCCTGACCAGCCGCCAATTAGTGGTATTATTTTATTTTTTGCTGTTTTCCACAATAGTTATTTTTATATTAAATCATTGATTCAAAAAATTGAAATTAAAAATTCAAATTTTTGAAGGAACTCTGAAGTTTCAATGCAGTGACCATGTTGCTAGGTAACTAATAAAAAACAGTGCGTGAAATGAAAAACAGAAATAGTCGTATGCGTTTTGTATGGTTTCTATGGTTTCGATCTTACTAACAATGCAATGAAAATGACCCACTTCAGGCACAGATAACTATGCGTGAATTTCAATTTTTTGAATCAATTATATAAAAACAAAATTGATTTGGCGGCCGCTACACAAAAGTGGTGGGAGGCGAGAACCTGTTTCCGCCGGTCAATTTTAAAATTAATAAATTTTCCCTGGATACGTATTCGACTTATCCGGTACGAGTTATTTTTAAATTAACTTAATGGCCGTTGCTCTTGTTCTTTTTACATTGAATATGCGATGTTTTGGCATCGTTAGCAATAGTACAATACTCACGCATTTTTAATCTAAAATTAACAAAACTTGAATGGATCGGGATTATCACACTTCTGAATTGAAGTTTTCATTCGTTTAAAATATAATTGATAGTAATACGTAATGCGGATTGCCTAAACGTTGCTTCCATCACGTCAACATCACACATTCACGTTCGCCCGTAGAAATGGCGTGATGCACACGAAATCGATCCAAAAAGGCTCATAATATTTGTGTCACGCGAATCTACGTCGAAAACTAGAAAAAAAAAAAATTCAATTCGAATTTCAATAATCGAAACGATGCGTCGTCGATACTAAACGTAGGTAGTAACTAAAGTGTGATCGGGTGCGATAAAAGTGTCCGTCAATAATCATCATCCGACAATCATTTAATAGACGAACGCTAATTTTTGGCACTCACTCGGACGACAGAACCAGTCCAGACGGAAACCGGGGCGCGGGGTGGGTGGGTGGTTGTATGTCCGTGAATCTGTCCGGCGCGCGTCAACATTTCAGTTATCGTCGCGAGAGTTAAAACGAAAGGTGGTTAGTGTGAAAGTGACGTTTTTTCGTGGAGACACGTTACGAAGGGTGAGTACCTAATATAATATAAAACCAACCGAAAACCCACAATAGTGCCCCGGTTTATTATCGTGAATAGGTGTTTGGTAAATATTTTCTGTATTCCAACTAGCAAGTCTTTTATCAAAAAACTCCGGCAACATGGCTATTGTGGTATTGTTGATACCACCTAACTGAAGAACTTAGTTAATAACTAAGTCGACGATTTTATCGGGAAATTGAACGGAGAAACAAAAATAGCTCTTAGCGACAGTTGCCTGAAGTCGCAAATAACGGCGATTGACGAAATCACGTTTTTTTTATTTTAATTCCAATGAACAATACACAGGGTCACAATTATCTGTTATGTATTCTATAATGTTTTGCAAAGTAAATAATGTGAGTTGTCATGCGTAATATTAATTAGCTAAGTAATTTTTGCAAGTATTTTATGTCAGATATGCAATGTATAATAACGTAATGTTGCAAAGTATTTTAATTTTTATGCTAGGTAGAGATAATAACTCGACAATAACTCTTCTCTAATGAAAAAAAAAATAGAAAATGATTTAGGAACATAAAAAATCTCATTAAAACAGGAACAATTGAAATTAAAATAAACATAACATTCTGTACTAAAGTACAGTTTTGTTCACTCCTTTTTTCAAAGTCTTCTGTCCTCTCATTTGCACATACTGCTATTCCAAAACAGTGAAATTGTCTGTTTCAGGGAATCCTTAACGTTCCTTGCTAATGTCAACAACGTTTTCGATGAAACAAAGAGTCGGAAAAATGTCGGCTCATTGTATTCAATAACATACGCGACTACAAAACCATCTGTATCATTTGTAGGAATCGCGGTTTTTTCGATGAGAATTCGTTCTAATTTTTTCTTTCTTAAAAAAGCTAAGTAATTTTAATTTCACTAAAGATGAACATTTAGGCTATATGCTGGGTAATGCAAATCCATCAACCATCAACTAGGTTGTTCAGCAGATGTACGATTGTTTATTTGATTTCTTCTTCCGAAGAGTTGTATTCTGGCAAAATAGAAATTTATTCATAACATAACCTCAATCAACTAAATTATTTCGAATACAATAACCACATAACTACAAGTTGGATAGGCATGGGTGCAAAATACCGATAATGCATGAAACCTAATAATAATAATAATGACATAATAAAAGTTAATTAAAAATCGCTGTTTCACGTCTTTTTCTTTTTTGTTCGAGAGTTTTTGTGGTTCTGAAAAGAACCGTTTATAAATGTGTCGAAAACGAAAAACATCTATTTCGAACTGGTGTACTTGGTGACGGCTTTGGTACCTTCGGAGACGGCGTGCTTGGCCAACTCACCGGGCAACAACAGACGCACGGCAGTTTGAATTTCTCTGCTGGTGATCGTCGAACGTTTGTTGTAGTGTGCCAGACGGGAAGCTTCAGCGGCGATACGTTCGAAGATGTCGTTCACGAAACTGTTCATTATGCTCATAGCCTTACTAGAGATACCGGTGTCGGGATGGACTTGTTTCAACACCTTGTAGATGTAGATGGCATAGCTCTCCTTCCTCCTGCGCTTCTTTTTTTTGTCGCTCTTGGAAATGTTCTTCTGAGCTTTCCCGGCCTTCTTGGCTGCCTTACCACTTGTCTTCGGCGGCATTTTTCAATTCAATTCGATTCAACAAACTCGCGAACTGCTCTGACTCGTGTGCGTGCGTTAACTTTGCACCACCACCTTTCTGATAGGTAGTGTGTTCACCAGAACCCCACCTGAAAACGGGCTCCCACCAATCGTCACGTCCTATTCTCCTATCACGGAGGCTATAAATTCGAAGCACAGCTACCAGCTTTTACAATCGACGAGTCCCGTCCGTCAGTTTTATTACTTCTCGTGGTGTCTAACGAACGAACTTAAAATGTCAGGTCGCGGTAAAGGAGGTAAAGTGAAGGGAAAAGCGAAATCCCGTTCGAGCCGTGCCGGTCTCCAGTTTCCGGTGGGTAGGATACATCGTCTTCTCAGAAAAGGAAATTACGCGGAACGCGTCGGTGCAGGAGCTCCCGTCTATTTGGCCGCCGTCATGGAGTACTTAGCCGCCGAAGTTCTAGAATTGGCAGGAAACGCTGCCCGTGACAACAAGAAGACACGTATTATACCGCGTCATCTGCAGCTGGCCATCAGAAACGACGAGGAATTGAACAAACTCCTGTCCGGAGTTACGATCGCCCAAGGCGGTGTCTTACCCAACATTCAGGCCGTACTTTTACCCAAAAAAACCGAGAAGAAACCTTAAACGAACGATCGATCCATCTCCGTGGCGAAAACTCAAAATATCGGCCCTTCTCAGGGCCACTATAGCTTTTTTTTTTCGTAAAATGACCGATGCATCTTTTCTTTTTGTATTATTATCATTTACGACTGCAATGCCAAAAGGAAAGCAAGGGGTGTTTACGATCTTGGTATATTTATCAGGTAGTCAGTTAGTAATAATTGTCCGTTGTTTCTCGAAAGAACATCATGTTTCTTTTTTTTCCTCTTATTTTTATTTTGTGGTTCTGAAAAGAACCGATTTTGTATTTCGTATTTTATTCTGGTTTTCTCGAACGGTGAAGAGCGCCAGGAAATTAACCTCCGAAACCGTAGAGGGTGCGTCCTTGACGTTTCAAAGCGTAGACGACGTCCATCGCTGTCACGGTTTTACGTTTGGCGTGTTCCGTGTAGGTGACGGCATCTCGGATGACATTTTCCAAGAACACTTTCAGGACTCCGCGAGTTTCTTCGTAGATCAAACCGGAAATACGTTTCACGCCGCCACGACGAGCCAATCTTCTGATAGCGGGTTTCGTGATGCCCTGGATGTTGTCACGCAGGACTTTGCGATGACGCTTCGCTCCTCCTTTTCCCAATCCTTTGCCTCCTTTACCGCGACCGGTCATCTTTTCAGATTATTTCAACTGACACAAAATACCTGCACACCTCGTCCCTAGGAAGTCAACTACCGCAAAATTTCAACTAACGGAGCCTTATATAGATTCAACGGTTCACCATCGACCAATCGACGAAGTCAGCCGTTGACTTTGTTCACGTATAAAAGTACAATTTAATATGGCGGAATTTTTAGTACCCGTTTACCTTTCGACGCGTGCACGTCTAACGATCGTCAGAGTCGATTTTAATAATTGTCAGTTTTGTTTTTCATTCGTTTCATTCGAAATGGCCAGGACCAAGCAGACCGCACGCAAGTCCACCGGAGGAAAAGCCCCCAGGAAACAACTGGCTACCAAAGCGGCCAGGAAAAGCGCTCCCGCCACTGGCGGCGTCAAGAAGCCCCACCGTTACAGACCTGGTACCGTGGCTCTGCGTGAGATCCGTCGTTACCAGAAAAGTACCGAGTTGCTCATCCGCAAGCTTCCCTTTCAACGTTTGGTGAGGGAGATCGCTCAGGATTTCAAAACCGATTTGCGCTTCCAAAGCTCCGCCGTGATGGCCCTCCAGGAAGCGAGCGAAGCTTACTTGGTCGGTCTGTTCGAGGACACGAATTTGTGCGCCATCCACGCCAAACGTGTAACCATCATGCCAAAGGACATCCAACTTGCCAGACGTATTCGGGGTGAACGCGCTTAAATTTTTCCACATCGTGTTTCGGAAGAACAACACGAAACACGAATTTTATAACAAAAAAATCGGTTCTTTTCAGAACCTCAAACTTTACAGGCAAAAAAAAAAATATATCGCCCTTCAACCGGAAATGAATAAAATAAAAATGTCAATAATCGGTCGGTCCTCTCGATTCGGGTTGGGTTGCGGTCGTTCGTAAAATTTTATTGCATCCTGTCATCACCTACCTGCCAGCTGATGCTATCTATTTTATTTGGTTTCGCCGTAAGGATAGTTTTATTTCTTTTTTTCGTCGTAGATTATCGTGTGGCCCTGAAAAGGGCCATTTGTGCGTGCCCCGTTGCCGGTAGTACGATGATGACGTCGGAACGAGGCACAGCCGAACGAACATGAGTCGAGTATCCATCCACGTTTCTCACTTTTTCCTCTTCGGCGAAGCGGCCTTTTTCACCTTGACAGGAATGGCTTTGGCTGTCTTGGGTTTGGGTGCTTTGGGTTTTTTAGTCGGACCAGCCTTGTTAGATTTCTTCGCTTTGGAAGGCGATCGGGGTTTCGGGGCGGCTCTAGTTTTCTTTTCTGCCGAGGAGGCGGCCGATTTCTTGGCTTTCGCTGCGGCGGCGGAGGCAGCGACGGCGCTCTTCTTTTCGGCAGCAGTCTTCTTCGCTTTGGGGGAGGCTTGTTTTTTGGCTGTCTTCGAGGAAGCCTTGTCGGAAGTCGTCGCGACGGCGGTACGTTTGGCGGATGATTTTTTCGTCTTGGATGCGGCGGACGAAGCGGGTTTCCTCTTGTCGGAGGCGGAGGCGACTTTGGCACCACCGGAGGTGGACGAGGCGAGCTTGAACGAACCCGACGCGCCCTTACCTTTCGTCTGAACCAGAGATCCCGACGCCACGGCGCCTTTCAGATATTTCTTGATGAAAGGGGCGACCTTTTCGGCGTCGACTTTGTAATTTGCGGCGACGAACTTCTTGATGGCCTGAAGAGACGATCCTCCGCGTTCCTTGAGTCCCTTGATGGCGTTGTTTACCATCTCGGATGTCGGAGGATGGGACGGTTTCGCCCTGGGATTTTTCGCTTTTTTCTCTTTCTTCGCGTGGGATTGAGGGGTGGCAGCGGAACCGGTGGTGACCGATGATGCTGTTTGATTTTCGACGTCGGCCATCTTTCACGTTAAAACGTTAAAAGTTAATAATAATTATTGAAAAAACACTTGCTCACACACGTACACTTCGAGCACCTCGTGAACGAGAATTGAACAAAAAAATTTTCTAAGTCTTTATAAAATAGTCGCCACTGCGGACGGAAGACTGAACGCGCACCGCGTCCGCCGTCGAAGAAATTGCAGGCCTCGGAATCGTTGCCCGCGTGATGGCATCGTCCTCTTTCCTCGATCACCATCGCCACCGTGTGATCAAGCTGGCCGAACTCGGTTTCCGAAGTTTCCCTGGAGATAGCGAAGTTCGTCTCGGAACGTCGGTGGGTTTCGAATCAGGTACACGCCCCTCCAACCACCAGCCCTAAATCCGGGTCGTCACGGTTTCGATTCGGGACCGACGGTTTACGTCGGCGGTGCGGGGTAGACGCGTCGATTCCGGGAATCCATATTTCGTTCGCCGAAATATTGGTCCATCTCTTCCCGGAATACCGCGCCACCTTCTCGATTTTACGACATCTTCGCGTCGCCAAACGCTTCCGAAACGGTCGAAGCACAGAAAGGACCTGGTGTTCGAACCGAGGCAATTCCGACAACAGGATGCTGCGAACCGCCTCTCCGACGTTCAGGTCGATCGTTTTCGGCGGAAGTTGAAACGGGACGAGTCGACGACGGGTCCCGTTGCCGTCCGGACCCTTCGGGACGGCCGAAAGTCCGTCGAGAGGATCATCCGAAAGGAGACGGTCTTCATCGTCCGACCGATGCCGCACCTACGAGTTTTCCGATATTTTCTTCGACGGATCTTCAGGTTTTCTTCCTTTCTTCCGTCTTTCTCTCTTCGTAATTTCGTGTCCGACCTGCGTCGTCCGAAGTCGGGGTGAAGATCGAAGAAAAAACGCCAAAAATAACAACTCGTCAGCCACGCACACCGCGTTCGAATGTCTAACGGTCCAACTTGGATTTTCGAAGATCGCCGAATCCGAGGGACGATAAATAATAATAATAATAATAATAATGGTAATAAATAATAATGTTAATAATAATAATAATGATATGATGATTATAACGATAATTATTATAGATAGGTAAATAGAAACACAGGTCTCCTCTCGAAAATCGGAACTTCCTGATATTACTTACATATTTCGGTCGATCCAAATGTGGGAATCTCGTCGTCGTCGGAGCAAGCAGCGCGGTAGGTGGGGTGAAATTCTGGATTTTCCACCGCCGCCGGCGGTCGAAAAATGTGCGACGCGGGAGATCGCCAGTCCGTCTAGTAGTCTCTCTTGTCGTTAGAGCGTGACGTGGTGGTTGTTGTGGGATTTCCCGTTAGTTCGGTCCGACGTCGGTCGTCAGAGGGTAAGTGCATACGGAAACGAAACGCATCGCGTTTTGATGTTCATATTCGTGCATCGGAATGTTAAAAGCAATATATTTTACACCAACGATCACACCTAAACACCACGGCAACGGCCATACCACGTTGAAAAGCACCGGTTCTCGTCCGATCACCGAAGTTAAGCAACGTCGGGCGCGGTCAGTACTTGGATGGGTGACCGCTTGGGAACACCGCGTGCCGTTGCCCCCCAACACTTTTTGTTTTTTTTTGAAATCCATAGCAACCACCGAACCGATTTGTTTTTCGTGCAGGTATTCGGAAACATGCACAGACCCGTATAATGTAGATTCATAGCTTTAAGTACTAGATAATTAAGAAAACAATTTTTTTTGTCGATTAATTGTAAACAATTGCAGAATAAAAACTCGTCAAACGGTAAAGGTTGTCGTTCGATCACCGAAGGTAAGCCACGCGGGCAGCGGTCAGCACTTGGACGGGTGACCGGTTCATTATATTCCTTCCGTGAGTTTAACAAAGATAACATATGCAAATGTCGTAAGTGCGACGAGGAAGACGGCGATCTTTTAATGTAAAAAAAATATATATTAGGTTACGCGTACATGCCACTTTGACTGCTGCTTTATTTTTTTGGTTTTTAAATAATTAGAGATCTGAATTCAACATATCAGTTCTATGTTATAATGGACAGACAATGTTGTATTCTTGGCCCCTAACACGTTAAGACCAACATAAAAACTAGAATAACTTACCATTCGTTAAACGTTAAACAATTTCGAACCACGTTTTTTTGAGCTCGAACAAACTCATAACACAACACTCATTTATTAGTCACTGGACCATTGTAAAACGAGAAGAGAGAAAAACCATGCGAAACTATTTTTAAAACGAAGAGAATAAAGGTTTTAAATGGTAGGGCTGTATGACAGACTTGTCAATTATCGTGGGGGGTACGGCTGAGATTTATGACGAAATCGAGCGGCGCCGGCGGTCGGTCACTTTCACGAAAGAGGTCTAAACACGGGTCGTTTACGATACCCTCTGGTTACTAGAAAAGTTCTAGACAGATGTTTGTCGGCTTTTCGAGGTATTTATTTGTGAGTCCAAAGACTCAATGGAGTAATATCGGACTGAAATTCCAAGATTTTGCTGTGTAATCCAAAAAACTATGTTCCTCGTAACATTTAACGATGTGTTAATTCAACTATTATTTTAATTTTTCGTATACGTATTTATACTAAAAAGTACAGCGCTTCCAACAGTGAATTGTGAATTGAAAATGTTTCAAAGAAAGATCGATAGTTTTGAAAAAAATTACATATTAATAAATTTAGATAGATTTAGAAGTATACATTGCACTTACTTTTCAAAATTATTGTACTTCTGATTTGGTTGAAATAACATAATATGTAGCAGTCATAGTCTTGTGTACATTGCAGTCGCGGCTGGTGTTGGGTAAAACCTTTATTTTTTAGGGGGTCATTACCCAAATGACCTCATGGACCAGCCGTTCCTGTTAGGTTTTATATATCAAATTGATTCGTCTGTCTTTTTCATCATGCCTTCGAAAAGCGAGCTCCTGTTTCGCCAAAGTAACTGTGACGTCAATTAAATACGATAATAAAATTCGGTTTTTCCGAACTTATTGTGAGTGAGAGCAGTGAGAGCATCTTCTTTTCGTATCCCACCTCCACCCGGCGGCAGTAGTGCAGTGCTTATCAACATAATTACCGGCGTCTCGCCTCCACATTTTGACTTTTTTGTGTTTTATGTGTTCTCTAAGTCCAAAATTTTTAAATTTTTAAAAAGAGATTGCGGTACTATTCCTGTTGCTGAAATTATAATAATATATTTATTAATTTTTGTATTATATGTCTGTGTTATATTGTGTGAATTTGGAACAGCTATATCTAAAAGATATGCTTGCTTTTGTTGTTTATTTAAAATAATAATGTCTGGTCTGTTATGCTGAATGTGAATGTCAGTTAAAACTGTGCGATCAAAATATAATTTGTAATTGTCATTTTCTAAACAACTTTCTGGTTTATAAATGTAATGTGGTTGTGTATCCTTTAATAAATTGAATTTAACTGCTAAATTCATGTGTATAATTTTTGCGAATATATCATGACGTTTTTTATATTCGCTGTGAGCCAAAACGGTGCAAGATCTTGTATTGCAAATATAAAACCCTCAGCTCTTTAAAATATCTCCCATGTAAAGACTTTTGTTTTATATTTGCTATAGTGTCATATCACGAGCTCTATTGAGAAAATAATTTTTTAGTGAAGCAATTTGATTGTGTTGTAGAATTTCTAGATTTGAAAAACCCCTACCACCATTTTCGCGTGGTAAATTAAATCTTTCAACAGCAGATTTGGGGTGATGTTTACAAAATTTTGTAAAGAGAACTCTAGTTTGAATATTTATATTCTTTAAATTAGTTTTGGACCATTTTATAACACCAAAAGAATAGATTTAATTTGATTTGATTGATTAATACCTAAATATTTATAAAATTCTCCTTTATTTAAATTTTTAATGATTTCTCCTTCTTTAGTTATATATTCTAAATTTTCGTAATGACCACGACATATTGATTGATTTTCAGTTATTGTTAAGTTTTATGTCATCCATATAAAGAAGGTGATTTAATTTAATATTAATTTTATAAATTTTAAGAATTTTAATTAACCATGAATGTGGTACTGAATCATAGGCTTTTTTGTAGTCTATGAATTGTTGTTGCATTATTTTCCAAACGTTTGAGACTTAAAATATTCGTCAAATGTTCTTCTTTTTTTAAATCAGAATACCCCTGACAAATCCGAACATTTTGTTTTGCGGTAGATAAAAGTAAACATGGGCCAAGACAGAATATTAATATTCGGTGTGGAATTTTCCTGCGTTCTTGTTCATTTCTATCGAAGTGCTCACGAAAAGTTGTGAATATCAACACTTTGTAATTGTCGTAGTGAAAAATAAAAAAGATAGCTATGGGGCACAACTTATTTCGCACTTCATTAGAAAAGTAACAGTATTAAAATAAAAAAAATATTTTTCTAAATTTCGAACGTTAGGTCTATCCTGACCAGCCGCCAATTAGTGGTATTATTTTATTTTTTGCTGTTTTCCACAATAGTTATTTTTATATTAAATCATTGATTCAAAAAATTGAAATTAAAAATTCAAATTTTTGAAGGAACTCTGAAGTTTCAATGCAGTGACCATGTTGCTAGGTAACTAATAAAAAACAGTGCGTGAAATGAAAAACAGAAATAGTCGTATGCGTTTTGTATGGTTTCTATGGTTTCGATCTTACTAACAATGCAATGAAAATGACCCACTTCAGGCACAGATAACTATGCGTGAATTTCAATTTTTTGAATCAATTATATAAAAACAAAATTGATTTGGCGGCCGCTACACAAAAGTGGTGGGAGGCGAGAACCTGTTTCCGCCGGTCAATTTTAAAATTAATAAATTTTCCCTGGATACGTATTCGACTTATCCGGTACGAGTTATTTTTAAATTAACTTAATGGCCCGTTGCTCTTGTTCTTTTTACATTGAATATGCGATGTTTTGGCATCGTTAGCAATAGTACAATACTCACGCATTTTTAATCTAAAATTAACAAAACTTGAATGGATCGGGATTATCACACTTCTGAATTGAAGTTTTCATTCGTTTAAAATATAATTGATAGTAATACGTAATGCGGATTGCCTAAACGTTGCTTCCATCACGTCAACATCACACATTCACGTTCGCCCGTAGAAATGGCGTGATGCACACGAAATCGATCCAAAAAGGCTCATAATATTTGTGTCACGCGAATCTACGTCGAAAACTAGAAAAAAAAAAAATTCAATTCGAATTTCAATAATCGAAACGATGCGTCGTCGATACTAAACGTAGGTAGTAACTAAAGTGTGATCGGGTGCGATAAAAGTGTCCGTCAATAATCATCATCCGACAATCATTTAATAGACGAACGCTAATTTTTGGCACTCACTCGGACGACAGAACCAGTCCAGACGGAAACCGGGGCGCGGGGTGGGTGGGTGGTTGTATGTCCGTGAATCTGTCCGGCGCGCGTCAACATTTCAGTTATCGTCGCGAGAGTTAAAACGAAAGGTGGTTAGTGTGAAAGTGACGTTTTTTCGTGGAGACACGTTACGAAGGGTGAGTACCTAATATAATATAAAACCAACCGAAAACCCACAATAGTGCCCCGGTTTATTATCGTGAATAGGTGTTTGGTAAATATTTTCTGTATTCCAACTAGCAAGTCTTTTATCAAAAAACTCCGGCAACATGGCTATTGTGGTATTGTTGATACCACCTAACTGAAGAACTTAGTTAATAACTAAGTCGACGATTTTATCGGGAAATTGAACGGAGAAACAAAAATAGCTCTTAGCGACAGTTGCCTGAAGTCGCAAATAACGGCGATTGACGAAATCACGTTTTTTTTATTTTAATTCCAATGAACAATACACAGGGTCACAATTATCTGTTATGTATTCTATAATGTTTTGCAAAGTAAATAATGTGAGTTGTCATGCGTAATATTAATTAGCTAAGTAATTTTTGCAAGTATTTTATGTCAGATATGCAATGTATAATAACGTAATGTTGCAAAGTATTTTAATTTTTATGCTAGGTAGAGATAATAACTCGACAATAACTCTTCTCTAATGAAAAAAAAAATAGAAAATGATTTAGGAACATAAAAAATCTCATTAAAACAGGAACAATTGAAATTAAAATAAACATAACATTCTGTACTAAAGTACAGTTTTGTTCACTCCTTTTTTCAAAGTCTTCTGTCCTCTCATTTGCACATACTGCTATTCCAAAACAGTGAAATTGTCTGTTTCAGGGAATCCTTAACGTTCCTTGCTAATGTCAACAACGTTTTCGATGAAACAAAGAGTCGGAAAAATGTCGGCTCATTGTATTCAATAACATACGCGACTACAAAACCATCTGTATCATTTGTAGGAATCGCGGTTTTTTCGATGAGAATTCGTTCTAATTTTTTCTTTCTTAAAAAAGCTAAGTAATTTTAATTTCACTAAAGATGAACATTTAGGCTATATGCTGGGTAATGCAAATCCATCAACCATCAACTAGGTTGTTCAGCAGATGTACGATTGTTTATTTGATTTCTTCTTCCGAAGAGTTGTATTCTGGCAAAATAGAAATTTATTCATAACATAACCTCAATCAACTAAATTATTTCGAATACAATAACCACATAACTACAAGTTGGATAGGCATGGGTGCAAAATACCGATAATGCATGAAACCTAATAATAATAATAATGACATAATAAAAGTTAATTAAAAATCGCTGTTTCACGTCTTTTTCTTTTTTGTTCGAGAGTTTTTGTGGTTCTGAAAAGAACCGTTTATAAATGTGTCGAAAACGAAAAACATCTATTTCGAACTGGTGTACTTGGTGACGGCTTTGGTACCTTCGGAGACGGCGTGCTTGGCCAACTCACCGGGCAACAACAGACGCACGGCAGTTTGAATTTCTCTGCTGGTGATCGTCGAACGTTTGTTGTAGTGTGCCAGACGGGAAGCTTCAGCGGCGATACGTTCGAAGATGTCGTTCACGAAACTGTTCATTATGCTCATAGCCTTACTAGAGATACCGGTGTCGGGATGGACTTGTTTCAACACCTTGTAGATGTAGATGGCATAGCTCTCCTTCCTCCTGCGCTTCTTTTTTTTGTCGCTCTTGGAAATGTTCTTCTGAGCTTTCCCGGCCTTCTTGGCTGCCTTACCACTTGTCTTCGGCGGCATTTTTCAATTCAATTCGATTCAACAAACTCGCGAACTGCTCTGACTCGTGTGCGTGCGTTAACTTTGCACCACCACCTTTCTGATAGGTAGTGTGTTCACCAGAACCCCACCTGAAAACGGGCTCCCACCAATCGTCACGTCCTATTCTCCTATCACGGAGGCTATAAATTCGAAGCACAGCTACCAGCTTTTACAATCGACGAGTCCCGTCCGTCAGTTTTATTACTTCTCGTGGTGTCTAACGAACGAACTTAAAATGTCAGGTCGCGGTAAAGGAGGTAAAGTGAAGGGAAAAGCGAAATCCCGTTCGAGCCGTGCCGGTCTCCAGTTTCCGGTGGGTAGGATACATCGTCTTCTCAGAAAAGGAAATTACGCGGAACGCGTCGGTGCAGGAGCTCCCGTCTATTTGGCCGCCGTCATGGAGTACTTAGCCGCCGAAGTTCTAGAATTGGCAGGAAACGCTGCCCGTGACAACAAGAAGACACGTATTATACCGCGTCATCTGCAGCTGGCCATCAGAAACGACGAGGAATTGAACAAACTCCTGTCCGGAGTTACGATCGCCCAAGGCGGTGTCTTACCCAACATTCAGGCCGTACTTTTACCCAAAAAAACCGAGAAGAAACCTTAAACGAACGATCGATCCATCTCCGTGGCGAAAACTCAAAATATCGGCCCTTCTCAGGGCCACTATAGCTTTTTTTTTTCGTAAAATGACCGATGCATCTTTTCTTTTTGTATTATTATCATTTACGACTGCAATGCCAAAAGGAAAGCAAGGGGTGTTTACGATCTTGGTACATTTATCAGGTAGTCAGTTAGTAATAATTGTCCGTTGTTTCTCGAAAGAACATCATGTTTCTTTTTTTTCCTCTTATTTTTATTTTGTGGTTCTGAAAAGAACCGATTTTGTATTTCGTATTTTATTCTGGTTTTCTCGAACGGTGAAGAGCGCCAGGAAATTAACCTCCGAAACCGTAGAGGGTGCGTCCTTGACGTTTCAAAGCGTAGACGACGTCCATCGCTGTCACGGTTTTACGTTTGGCGTGTTCCGTGTAGGTGACGGCATCTCGGATGACATTTTCCAAGAACACTTTCAGGACTCCGCGAGTTTCTTCGTAGATCAAACCGGAAATACGTTTCACGCCGCCACGACGAGCCAATCTTCTGATAGCGGGTTTCGTGATGCCCTGGATGTTGTCACGCAGGACTTTGCGATGACGCTTCGCTCCTCCTTTTCCCAATCCTTTGCCTCCTTTACCGCGACCGGTCATCTTTTCAGATTATTTCAACTGACACAAAATACCTGCACACCTCGTCCCTAGGAAGTCAACTACCGCAAAATTTCAACTAACGGAGCCTTATATAGATTCAACGGTTCACCATCGACCAATCGACGAAGTCAGCCGTTGACTTTGTTCACGTATAAAAGTACAATTTAATATGGCGGAATTTTTAGTACCCGTTTACCTTTCGACGCGTGCACGTCTAACGATCGTCAGAGTCGATTTTAATAATTGTCAGTTTTGTTTTTCATTCGTTTCATTCGAAATGGCCAGGACCAAGCAGACCGCACGCAAGTCCACCGGAGGAAAAGCCCCCAGGAAACAACTGGCTACCAAAGCGGCCAGGAAAAGCGCTCCCGCCACTGGCGGCGTCAAGAAGCCCCAC
>NW_027184207.1:0-20640 GCF_963966145.1 Tenebrio molitor | reverse complement strand
CGAACTAACGGGAAATCCCACAACAACCACCACGTCACGCTCTAACGACAAGAGAGACTACTAGACGGACTGGCGATCTCCCGCGTCGCACATTTTTCGACCGCCGGCGGCGGTGGAAAATCCAGAATTTCACCCCACCTACCGCGCTGCTTGCTCCGACGACGACGAGATTCCCACATTTGGATCGACCGAAATATGTAAGTAATATCAGGAAGTTCCGATTTTCGAGAGGAGACCTGTGTTTCTATTTACCTATCTATAATAATTATCGTTATAATCATCATATCATTATTATTATTATTAACATTATTATTTATTACCATTATTATTATTATTATTATTATTTATCGTCCCTCGGATTCGGCGATCTTCGAAAATCCAAGTTGGACCGTTAGACATTCGAACGCGGTGTGCGTGGCTGACGAGTTGTTATTTTTGGCGTTTTTTCTTCGATCTTCACCCCGACTTCGGACGACGCAGGTCGGACACGAAATTACGAAGAGAGAAAGACGGAAGAAAGGAAGAAAACCTGAAGATCCGTCGAAGAAAATATCGGAAAACTCGTAGGTGCGGCATCGGTCGGACGATGAAGACCGTCTCCTTTCGGATGATCCTCTCGACGGACTTTCGGCCGTCCCGAAGGGTCCGGACGGCAACGGGACCCGTCGTCGACTCGTCCCGTTTCAACTTCCGCCGAAAACGATCGACCTGAACGTCGGAGAGGCGGTTCGCGGCATCCTGTTGTCGGAATTGCCTCGGTTCGAACACCAGGTCCTTTCTGTGCTTCGACCGTTTCGGAAGCGTTTGGCGACGCGAAGATGTCGTAAAATCGAGAAGGTGGCGCGGTATTCCGGGAAGAGATGGACCAATATTTCGGCGAACGAAATATGGATTCCCGGAATCGACGCGTCTACCCCGCACCGCCGACGTAAACCGTCGGTCCCGAATCGAAACCGTGACGACCCGGATTTAGGGCTGGTGGTTGGAGGGGCGTGTACCTGATTCGAAACCCACCGACGTTCCGAGACGAACTTCGCTATCTCCAGGGAAACTTCGGAAACCGAGTTCGGCCAGCTTGATCACACGGTGGCGATGGTGATCGAGGAAAGAGGACGATGCCATCACGCGGGCAACGATTCCGAGGCCTGCAATTTCTTCGACGGCGGACGCGGTGCGCGTTCAGTCTTCCGTCCGCAGTGGCGACTATTTTATAAAGACTTAGAAAATTTTTTTGTTCAATTCTCGTTCACGAGGTGCTCGAAGTGTACGTGTGTGAGCAAGTGTTTTTTCAATAATTATTATTAACTTTTAACGTTTTAACGTGAAAGATGGCCGACGTCGAAAATCAAACAGCATCATCGGTCACCACCGGTTCCGCTGCCACCCCTCAATCCCACGCGAAGAAAGAGAAAAAAGCGAAAAATCCCAGGGCGAAACCGTCCCATCCTCCGACATCCGAGATGGTAAACAACGCCATCAAGGGACTCAAGGAACGCGGAGGATCGTCTCTTCAGGCCATCAAGAAGTTCGTCGCCGCAAATTACAAAGTCGACGCCGAAAAGGTCGCCCCTTTCATCAAGAAATATCTGAAAGGCGCCGTGGCGGGGATCTCTGGTTCAGACGAAAGGTAAGGGCGCGTCGGGTTCGTTCAAGCTCGCCTCGTCCACCTCCGGTGGTGCCAAAGTCGCCTCCGCCTCCGACAAGAGGAAACCCGCTTCGTCCGCCGCATCCAAGACGAAAAAATCATCCGCCAAACGTACCGCCGTCGCGACGACTTCCGACAAGGCTTCCTCGAAGACAGCCAAAAAACAAGCCTCCCCCAAAGCGAAGAAGACTGCTGCCGAAAAGAAGAGCGCCGTCGCTGCCTCCGCCGCCGCAGCGAAAGCCAAGAAATCGGCCGCCTCCTCGGCAGAAAAGAAAACTAGAGCCGCCCCGAAACCCCGATCGCCTTCCAAAGCGAAGAAATCTAACAAGGCTGGTCCGACTAAAAAACCCAAAGCACCCAAACCCAAGACAGCCAAAGCCATTCCTGTCAAGGTGAAAAAGGCCGCTTCGCCGAGAAGAGGAGAAAAGTGAGAAACGTGGATGGATACTCGACTCATGTTCGTTCGGCTGTGCCTCGTTCCGACGTCATCATCGTACTACCGGCAACGGGGCACGCACAAATGGCCCTTTTCAGGGCCACACGATAATCTACGACGAAAAAAAGAAATAAAACTATCCTTACGGCGAAACCAAATAAAATAGATAGCATCAGCTGGCAGGTAGGTGATGACAGGATGCAATAAAATTTTACGAACGACCGCAACCCAACCCGAATCGAGAGGACCGACCGATTATTGACATTTTTATTTTATTCATTTCCGGTTGAAGGGCGATATATTTTTTTTTTTGCCTGTAAAGTTTGAGGTTCTGAAAAGAACCGATTTTTTTGTTATAAAATTCGTGTTTCGTGTTGTTCTTCCGAAACACGATGTGGAAAAATTTAAGCGCGTTCACCCCGAATACGTCTGGCAAGTTGGATGTCCTTTGGCATGATGGTTACACGTTTGGCGTGGATGGCGCACAAATTCGTGTCCTCGAACAGACCGACCAAGTAAGCTTCGCTCGCTTCCTGGAGGGCCATCACGGCGGAGCTTTGGAAGCGCAAATCGGTTTTGAAATCCTGAGCGATCTCCCTCACCAAACGTTGAAAGGGAAGCTTGCGGATGAGCAACTCGGTACTTTTCTGGTAACGACGGATCTCACGCAGAGCCACGGTACCAGGTCTGTAACGGTGGGGCTTCTTGACGCCGCCAGTGGCGGGAGCGCTTTTCCTGGCCGCTTTGGTAGCCAGTTGTTTCCTGGGGGCTTTTCCTCCGGTGGACTTGCGTGCGGTCTGCTTGGTCCTGGCCATTTCGAATGAAACGAATGAAAAACAAAACTGACAATTATTAAAATCGACTCTGACGATCGTTAGACGTGCACGCGTCGAAAGGTAAACGGGTACTAAAAATTCCGCCATATTAAATTGTACTTTTATACGTGAACAAAGTCAACGGCTGACTTCGTCGATTGGTCGATGGTGAACCGTTGAATCTATATAAGGCTCCGTTAGTTGAAATTTTGCGGTAGTTGACTTCCTAGGGACGAGGTGTGCAGGTATTTTGTGTCAGTTGAAATAATCTGAAAAGATGACCGGTCGCGGTAAAGGAGGCAAAGGATTGGGAAAAGGAGGAGCGAAGCGTCATCGCAAAGTCCTGCGTGACAACATCCAGGGCATCACGAAACCCGCTATCAGAAGATTGGCTCGTCGTGGCGGCGTGAAACGTATTTCCGGTTTGATCTACGAAGAAACTCGCGGAGTCCTGAAAGTGTTCTTGGAAAATGTCATCCGAGATGCCGTCACCTACACGGAACACGCCAAACGTAAAACCGTGACAGCGATGGACGTCGTCTACGCTTTGAAACGTCAAGGACGCACCCTCTACGGTTTCGGAGGTTAATTTCCTGGCGCTCTTCACCGTTCGAGAAAACCAGAATAAAATACGAAATACAAAATCGGTTCTTTTCAGAACCACAAAATAAAAATAAGAGGAAAAAAAAGAAACATGATGTTCTTTCGAGAAACAACGGACAATTATTACTAACTGACTACCTGATAAATGTACCAAGATCGTAAACACCCCTTGCTTTCCTTTTGGCATTGCAGTCGTAAATGATAATAATACAAAAAGAAAAGATGCATCGGTCATTTTACGAAAAAAAAAAGCTATAGTGGCCCTGAGAAGGGCCGATATTTTGAGTTTTCGCCACGGAGATGGATCGATCGTTCGTTTAAGGTTTCTTCTCGGTTTTTTTGGGTAAAAGTACGGCCTGAATGTTGGGTAAGACACCGCCTTGGGCGATCGTAACTCCGGACAGGAGTTTGTTCAATTCCTCGTCGTTTCTGATGGCCAGCTGCAGATGACGCGGTATAATACGTGTCTTCTTGTTGTCACGGGCAGCGTTTCCTGCCAATTCTAGAACTTCGGCGGCTAAGTACTCCATGACGGCGGCCAAATAGACGGGAGCTCCTGCACCGACGCGTTCCGCGTAATTTCCTTTTCTGAGAAGACGATGTATCCTACCCACCGGAAACTGGAGACCGGCACGGCTCGAACGGGATTTCGCTTTTCCCTTCACTTTACCTCCTTTACCGCGACCTGACATTTTAAGTTCGTTCGTTAGACACCACGAGAAGTAATAAAACTGACGGACGGGACTCGTCGATTGTAAAAGCTGGTAGCTGTGCTTCGAATTTATAGCCTCCGTGATAGGAGAATAGGACGTGACGATTGGTGGGAGCCCGTTTTCAGGTGGGGTTCTGGTGAACACACTACCTATCAGAAAGGTGGTGGTGCAAAGTTAACGCACGCACACGAGTCAGAGCAGTTCGCGAGTTTGTTGAATCGAATTGAATTGAAAAATGCCGCCGAAGACAAGTGGTAAGGCAGCCAAGAAGGCCGGGAAAGCTCAGAAGAACATTTCCAAGAGCGACAAAAAAAAGAAGCGCAGGAGGAAGGAGAGCTATGCCATCTACATCTACAAGGTGTTGAAACAAGTCCATCCCGACACCGGTATCTCTAGTAAGGCTATGAGCATAATGAACAGTTTCGTGAACGACATCTTCGAACGTATCGCCGCTGAAGCTTCCCGTCTGGCACACTACAACAAACGTTCGACGATCACCAGCAGAGAAATTCAAACTGCCGTGCGTCTGTTGTTGCCCGGTGAGTTGGCCAAGCACGCCGTCTCCGAAGGTACCAAAGCCGTCACCAAGTACACCAGTTCGAAATAGATGTTTTTCGTTTTCGACACATTTATAAACGGTTCTTTTCAGAACCACAAAAACTCTCGAACAAAAAAGAAAAAGACGTGAAACAGCGATTTTTAATTAACTTTTATTATGTCATTATTATTATTATTAGGTTTCATGCATTATCGGTATTTTGCACCCATGCCTATCCAACTTGTAGTTATGTGGTTATTGTATTCGAAATAATTTAGTTGATTGAGGTTATGTTATGAATAAATTTCTATTTTGCCAGAATACAACTCTTCGGAAGAAGAAATCAAATAAACAATCGTACATCTGCTGAACAACCTAGTTGATGGTTGATGGATTTGCATTACCCAGCATATAGCCTAAATGTTCATCTTTAGTGAAATTAAAATTACTTAGCTTTTTTAAGAAAGAAAAAATTAGAACGAATTCTCATCGAAAAAACCGCGATTCCTACAAATGATACAGATGGTTTTGTAGTCGCGTATGTTATTGAATACAATGAGCCGACATTTTTCCGACTCTTTGTTTCATCGAAAACGTTGTTGACATTAGCAAGGAACGTTAAGGATTCCCTGAAACAGACAATTTCACTGTTTTGGAATAGCAGTATGTGCAAATGAGAGGACAGAAGACTTTGAAAAAAGGAGTGAACAAAACTGTACTTTAGTACAGAATGTTATGTTTATTTTAATTTCAATTGTTCCTGTTTTAATGAGATTTTTTATGTTCCTAAATCATTTTCTATTTTTTTTTTCATTAGAGAAGAGTTATTGTCGAGTTATTATCTCTACCTAGCATAAAAATTAAAATACTTTGCAACATTACGTTATTATACATTGCATATCTGACATAAAATACTTGCAAAAATTACTTAGCTAATTAATATTACGCATGACAACTCACATTATTTACTTTGCAAAACATTATAGAATACATAACAGATAATTGTGACCCTGTGTATTGTTCATTGGAATTAAAATAAAAAAAACGTGATTTCGTCAATCGCCGTTATTTGCGACTTCAGGCAACTGTCGCTAAGAGCTATTTTTGTTTCTCCGTTCAATTTCCCGATAAAATCGTCGACTTAGTTATTAACTAAGTTCTTCAGTTAGGTGGTATCAACAATACCACAATAGCCATGTTGCCGGAGTTTTTTGATAAAAGACTTGCTAGTTGGAATACAGAAAATATTTACCAAACACCTATTCACGATAATAAACCGGGGCACTATTGTGGGTTTTCGGTTGGTTTTATATTATATTAGGTACTCACCCTTCGTAACGTGTCTCCACGAAAAAACGTCACTTTCACACTAACCACCTTTCGTTTTAACTCTCGCGACGATAACTGAAATGTTGACGCGCGCCGGACAGATTCACGGACATACAACCACCCACCCACCCCGCGCCCCGGTTTCCGTCTGGACTGGTTCTGTCGTCCGAGTGAGTGCCAAAAATTAGCGTTCGTCTATTAAATGATTGTCGGATGATGATTATTGACGGACACTTTTATCGCACCCGATCACACTTTAGTTACTACCTACGTTTAGTATCGACGACGCATCGTTTCGATTATTGAAATTCGAATTGAATTTTTTTTTTTTCTAGTTTTCGACGTAGATTCGCGTGACACAAATATTATGAGCCTTTTTGGATCGATTTCGTGTGCATCACGCCATTTCTACGGGCGAACGTGAATGTGTGATGTTGACGTGATGGAAGCAACGTTTAGGCAATCCGCATTACGTATTACTATCAATTATATTTTAAACGAATGAAAACTTCAATTCAGAAGTGTGATAATCCCGATCCATTCAAGTTTTGTTAATTTTAGATTAAAAATGCGTGAGTATTGTACTATTGCTAACGATGCCAAAACATCGCATATTCAATGTAAAAAGAACAAGAGCAACGGGCCATTAAGTTAATTTAAAAATAACTCGTACCGGATAAGTCGAATACGTATCCAGGGAAAATTTATTAATTTTAAAATTGACCGGCGGAAACAGGTTCTCGCCTCCCACCACTTTTGTGTAGCGGCCGCCAAATCAATTTTGTTTTTATATAATTGATTCAAAAAATTGAAATTCACGCATAGTTATCTGTGCCTGAAGTGGGTCATTTTCATTGCATTGTTAGTAAGATCGAAACCATAGAAACCATACAAAACGCATACGACTATTTCTGTTTTTCATTTCACGCACTGTTTTTTATTAGTTACCTAGCAACATGGTCACTGCATTGAAACTTCAGAGTTCCTTCAAAAATTTGAATTTTTAATTTCAATTTTTTGAATCAATGATTTAATATAAAAATAACTATTGTGGAAAACAGCAAAAAATAAAATAATACCACTAATTGGCGGCTGGTCAGGATAGACCTAACGTTCGAAATTTAGAAAAATATTTTTTTTATTTTAATACTGTTACTTTTCTAATGAAGTGCGAAATAAGTTGTGCCCCATAGCTATCTTTTTTATTTTTCACTACGACAATTACAAAGTGTTGATATTCACAACTTTTCGTGAGCACTTCGATAGAAATGAACAAGAACGCAGGAAAATTCCACACCGAATATTAATATTCTGTCTTGGCCCATGTTTACTTTTATCTACCGCAAAACAAAATGTTCGGATTTGTCAGGGGTATTCTGATTTAAAAAAAGAAGAACATTTGACGAATATTTTAAGTCTCAAACGTTTGGAAAATAATGCAACAACAATTCATAGACTACAAAAAAGCCTATGATTCAGTACCACATTCATGGTTAATTAAAATTCTTAAAATTTATAAAATTAATATTAAATTAAATCACCTTCTTTATATGGATGACATAAAACTTAACAATAACTGAAAATCAATCAATATGTCGTGGTCATTACGAAAATTTAGAATATATAACTAAAGAAGGAGAAATCATTAAAAATTTAAATAAAGGAGAATTTTATAAATATTTAGGTATTAATCAATCAAATCAAATTAAATCTATTCTTTTGGTGTTATAAAATGGTCCAAAACTAATTTAAAGAATATAAATATTCAAACTAGAGTTCTCTTTACAAAATTTTGTAAACATCACCCCAAATCTGCTGTTGAAAGATTTAATTTACCACGCGAAAATGGTGGTAGGGGTTTTTCAAATCTAGAAATTCTACAACACAATCAAATTGCTTCACTAAAAAATTATTTTCTCAATAGAGCTCGTGATATGACACTATAGCAAATATAAAACAAAAGTCTTTACATGGGAGATATTTTAAAGAGCTGAGGGTTTTATATTTGCAATACAAGATCTTGCACCGTTTTGGCTCACAGCGAATATAAAAAACGTCATGATATATTCGCAAAAATTATACACATGAATTTAGCAGTTAAATTCAATTTATTAAAGGATACACAACCACATTACATTTATAAACCAGAAAGTTGTTTAGAAAATGACAATTACAAATTATATTTTGATCGCACAGTTTTAACTGACATTCACATTCAGCATAACAGACCAGACATTATTATTTTAAATAAACAACAAAAGCAAGCATATCTTTTAGATATAGCTGTTCCAAATTCACACAATATAACACAGACATATAATACAAAAATTAATAAATATATTATTATAATTTCAGCAACAGGAATAGTACCGCAATCTCTTTTTAAAAATTTAAAAATTTTGGACTTAGAGAACACATAAAACACAAAAAAGTCAAAATGTGGAGGCGAGACGCCGGTAATTATGTTGATAAGCACTGCACTACTGCCGCCGGGTGGAGGTGGGATACGAAAAGAAGATGCTCTCACTGCTCTCACTCACAATAAGTTCGGAAAAACCGAATTTTATTATCGTATTTAATTGACGTCACAGTTACTTTGGCGAAACAGGAGCTCGCTTTTCGAAGGCATGATGAAAAAGACAGACGAATCAATTTGATATATAAAACCTAACAGGAACGGCTGGTCCATGAGGTCATTTGGGTAATGACCCCCTAAAAAATAAAGGTTTTACCCAACACCAGCCGCGACTGCAATGTACACAAGACTATGACTGCTACATATTATGTTATTTCAACCAAATCAGAAGTACAATAATTTTGAAAAGTAAGTGCAATGTATACTTCTAAATCTATCTAAATTTATTAATATGTAATTTTTTTCAAAACTATCGATCTTTCTTTGAAACATTTTCAATTCACAATTCACTGTTGGAAGCGCTGTACTTTTTAGTATAAATACGTATACGAAAAATTAAAATAATAGTTGAATTAACACATCGTTAAATGTTACGAGGAACATAGTTTTTTGGATTACACAGCAAAATCTTGGAATTTCAGTCCGATATTACTCCATTGAGTCTTTGGACTCACAAATAAATACCTCGAAAAGCCGACAAACATCTGTCTAGAACTTTTCTAGTAACCAGAGGGTATCGTAAACGACCCGTGTTTAGACCTCTTTCGTGAAAGTGACCGACCGCCGGCGCCGCTCGATTTCGTCATAAATCTCAGCCGTACCCCCCACGATAATTGACAAGTCTGTCATACAGCCCTACCATTTAAAACCTTTATTCTCTTCGTTTTAAAAATAGTTTCGCATGGTTTTTCTCTCTTCTCGTTTTACAATGGTCCAGTGACTAATAAATGAGTGTTGTGTTATGAGTTTGTTCGAGCTCAAAAAAACGTGGTTCGAAATTGTTTAACGTTTAACGAATGGTAAGTTATTCTAGTTTTTATGTTGGTCTTAACGTGTTAGGGGCCAAGAATACAACATTGTCTGTCCATTATAACATAGAACTGATATGTTGAATTCAGATCTCTAATTATTTAAAAACCAAAAAAATAAAGCAGCAGTCAAAGTGGCATGTACGCGTAACCTAATATATATTTTTTTTACATTAAAAGATCGCCGTCTTCCTCGTCGCACTTACGACATTTGCATATGTTATCTTTGTTAAACTCACGGAAGGAATATAATGAACCGGTCACCCGTCCAAGTGCTGACCGCTGCCCGCGTGGCTTACCTTCGGTGATCGAACGACAACCTTTACCGTTTGACGAGTTTTTATTCTGCAATTGTTTACAATTAATCGACAAAAAAAATTGTTTTCTTAATTATCTAGTACTTAAAGCTATGAATCTACATTATACGGGTCTGTGCATGTTTCCGAATACCTGCACGAAAAACAAATCGGTTCGGTGGTTGCTATGGATTTCAAAAAAAAACAAAAAGTGTTGGGGGGCAACGGCACGCGGTGTTCCCAAGCGGTCACCCATCCAAGTACTGACCGCGCCCGACGTTGCTTAACTTCGGTGATCGGACGAGAACCGGTGCTTTTCAACGTGGTATGGCCGTTGCCGTGGTGTTTAGGTGTGATCGTTGGTGTAAAATATATTGCTTTTAACATTCCGATGCACGAATATGAACATCAAAACGCGATGCGTTTCGTTTCCGTATGCACTTACCCTCTGACGACCGACGTCGGACCGAACTAACGGGAAATCCCACAACAACCACCACGTCACGCTCTAACGACAAGAGAGACTACTAGACGGACTGGCGATCTCCCGCGTCGCACATTTTTCGACCGCCGGCGGCGGTGGAAAATCCAGAATTTCACCCCACCTACCGCGCTGCTTGCTCCGACGACGACGAGATTCCCACATTTGGATCGACCGAAATATGTAAGTAATATCAGGAAGTTCCGATTTTCGAGAGGAGACCTGTGTTTCTATTTACCTATCTATAATAATTATCGTTATAATCATCATATCATTATTATTATTATTAACATTATTATTTATTACCATTATTATTATTATTATTATTATTTATCGTCCCTCGGATTCGGCGATCTTCGAAAATCCAAGTTGGACCGTTAGACATTCGAACGCGGTGTGCGTGGCTGACGAGTTGTTATTTTTGGCGTTTTTTCTTCGATCTTCACCCCGACTTCGGACGACGCAGGTCGGACACGAAATTACGAAGAGAGAAAGACGGAAGAAAGGAAGAAAACCTGAAGATCCGTCGAAGAAAATATCGGAAAACTCGTAGGTGCGGCATCGGTCGGACGATGAAGACCGTCTCCTTTCGGATGATCCTCTCGACGGACTTTCGGCCGTCCCGAAGGGTCCGGACGGCAACGGGACCCGTCGTCGACTCGTCCCGTTTCAACTTCCGCCGAAAACGATCGACCTGAACGTCGGAGAGGCGGTTCGCGGCATCCTGTTGTCGGAATTGCCTCGGTTCGAACACCAGGTCCTTTCTGTGCTTCGACCGTTTCGGAAGCGTTTGGCGACGCGAAGATGTCGTAAAATCGAGAAGGTGGCGCGGTATTCCGGGAAGAGATGGACCAATATTTCGGCGAACGAAATATGGATTCCCGGAATCGACGCGTCTACCCCGCACCGCCGACGTAAACCGTCGGTCCCGAATCGAAACCGTGACGACCCGGATTTAGGGCTGGTGGTTGGAGGGGCGTGTACCTGATTCGAAACCCACCGACGTTCCGAGACGAACTTCGCTATCTCCAGGGAAACTTCGGAAACCGAGTTCGGCCAGCTTGATCACACGGTGGCGATGGTGATCGAGGAAAGAGGACGATGCCATCACGGGGCAACGATTCCGAGGCCTGCAATTTCTTCGACGGCGGACGCGGTGCGCGTTCAGTCTTCCGTCCGCAGTGGCGACTATTTTATAAAGACTTAGAAAATTTTTTTGTTCAATTCTCGTTCACGAGGTGCTCGAAGTGTACGTGTGTGAGCAAGTGTTTTTTCAATAATTATTATTAACTTTTAACGTTTTAACGTGAAAGATGGCCGACGTCGAAAATCAAACAGCATCATCGGTCACCACCGGTTCCGCTGCCACCCCTCAATCCCACGCGAAGAAAGAGAAAAAAGCGAAAAATCCCAGGGCGAAACCGTCCCATCCTCCGACATCCGAGATGGTAAACAACGCCATCAAGGGACTCAAGGAACGCGGAGGATCGTCTCTTCAGGCCATCAAGAAGTTCGTCGCCGCAAATTACAAAGTCGACGCCGAAAAGGTCGCCCCTTTCATCAAGAAATATCTGAAAGGCGCCGTGGCGTCGGGATCTCTGGTTCAGACGAAAGGTAAGGGCGCGTCGGGTTCGTTCAAGCTCGCCTCGTCCACCTCCGGTGGTGCCAAAGTCGCCTCCGCCTCCGACAAGAGGAAACCCGCTTCGTCCGCCGCATCCAAGACGAAAAAATCATCCGCCAAACGTACCGCCGTCGCGACGACTTCCGACAAGGCTTCCTCGAAGACAGCCAAAAAACAAGCCTCCCCCAAAGCGAAGAAGACTGCTGCCGAAAAGAAGAGCGCCGTCGCTGCCTCCGCCGCCGCAGCGAAAGCCAAGAAATCGGCCGCCTCCTCGGCAGAAAAGAAAACTAGAGCCGCCCCGAAACCCCGATCGCCTTCCAAAGCGAAGAAATCTAACAAGGCTGGTCCGACTAAAAAACCCAAAGCACCCAAACCCAAGACAGCCAAAGCCATTCCTGTCAAGGTGAAAAAGGCCGCTTCGCCGAAGAGGAAAAAGTGAGAAACGTGGATGGATACTCGACTCATGTTCGTTCGGCTGTGCCTCGTTCCGACGTCATCATCGTACTACCGGCAACGGGGCACGCACAAATGGCCCTTTTCAGGGCCACACGATAATCTACGACGAAAAAAAGAAATAAAACTATCCTTACGGCGAAACCAAATAAAATAGATAGCATCAGCTGGCAGGTAGGTGATGACAGGATGCAATAAAATTTTACGAACGACCGCAACCCAACCCGAATCGAGAGGACCGACCGATTATTGACATTTTTATTTTATTCATTTCCGGTTGAAGGGCGATATATTTTTTTTTTTGCCTGTAAAGTTTGAGGTTCTGAAAAGAACCGATTTTTTTGTTATAAAATTCGTGTTTCGTGTTGTTCTTCCGAAACACGATGTGGAAAAATTTAAGCGCGTTCACCCCGAATACGTCTGGCAAGTTGGATGTCCTTTGGCATGATGGTTACACGTTTGGCGTGGATGGCGCACAAATTCGTGTCCTCGAACAGACCGACCAAGTAAGCTTCGCTCGCTTCCTGGAGGGCCATCACGGCGGAGCTTTGGAAGCGCAAATCGGTTTTGAAATCCTGAGCGATCTCCCTCACCAAACGTTGAAAGGGAAGCTTGCGGATGAGCAACTCGGTACTTTTCTGGTAACGACGGATCTCACGCAGAGCCACGGTACCAGGTCTGTAACGGTGGGGCTTCTTGACGCCGCCAGTGGCGGGAGCGCTTTTCCTGGCCGCTTTGGTAGCCAGTTGTTTCCTGGGGGCTTTTCCTCCGGTGGACTTGCGTGCGGTCTGCTTGGTCCTGGCCATTTCGAATGAAACGAATGAAAAACAAAACTGACAATTATTAAAATCGACTCTGACGATCGTTAGACGTGCACGCGTCGAAAGGTAAACGGGTACTAAAAATTCCGCCATATTAAATTGTACTTTTATACGTGAACAAAGTCAACGGCTGACTTCGTCGATTGGTCGATGGTGAACCGTTGAATCTATATAAGGCTCCGTTAGTTGAAATTTTGCGGTAGTTGACTTCCTAGGGACGAGGTGTGCAGGTATTTTGTGTCAGTTGAAATAATCTGAAAAGATGACCGGTCGCGGTAAAGGAGGCAAAGGATTGGGAAAAGGAGGAGCGAAGCGTCATCGCAAAGTCCTGCGTGACAACATCCAGGGCATCACGAAACCCGCTATCAGAAGATTGGCTCGTCGTGGCGGCGTGAAACGTATTTCCGGTTTGATCTACGAAGAAACTCGCGGAGTCCTGAAAGTGTTCTTGGAAAATGTCATCCGAGATGCCGTCACCTACACGGAACACGCCAAACGTAAAACCGTGACAGCGATGGACGTCGTCTACGCTTTGAAACGTCAAGGACGCACCCTCTACGGTTTCGGAGGTTAATTTCCTGGCGCTCTTCACCGTTCGAGAAAACCAGAATAAAATACGAAATACAAAATCGGTTCTTTTCAGAACCACAAAATAAAAATAAGAGGAAAAAAAAGAAACATGATGTTCTTTCGAGAAACAACGGACAATTATTACTAACTGACTACCTGATAAATGTACCAAGATCGTAAACACCCCTTGCTTTCCTTTTGGCATTGCAGTCGTAAATGATAATAATACAAAAAGAAAAGATGCATCGGTCATTTTACGAAAAAAAAAAGCTATAGTGGCCCTGAGAAGGGCCGATATTTTGAGTTTTCGCCACGGAGATGGATCGATCGTTCGTTTAAGGTTTCTTCTCGGTTTTTTTGGGTAAAAGTACGGCCTGAATGTTGGGTAAGACACCGCCTTGGGCGATCGTAACTCCGGACAGGAGTTTGTTCAATTCCTCGTCGTTTCTGATGGCCAGCTGCAGATGACGCGGTATAATACGTGTCTTCTTGTTGTCACGGGCAGCGTTTCCTGCCAATTCTAGAACTTCGGCGGCTAAGTACTCCATGACGGCGGCCAAATAGACGGGAGCTCCTGCACCGACGCGTTCCGCGTAATTTCCTTTTCTGAGAAGACGATGTATCCTACCCACCGGAAACTGGAGACCGGCACGGCTCGAACGGGATTTCGCTTTTCCCTTCACTTTACCTCCTTTACCGCGACCTGACATTTTAAGTTCGTTCGTTAGACACCACGAGAAGTAATAAAACTGACGGACGGGACTCGTCGATTGTAAAAGCTGGTAGCTGTGCTTCGAATTTATAGCCTCCGTGATAGGAGAATAGGACGTGACGATTGGTGGGAGCCCGTTTTCAGGTGGGGTTCTGGTGAACACACTACCTATCAGAAAGGTGGTGGTGCAAAGTTAACGCACGCACACGAGTCAGAGCAGTTCGCGAGTTTGTTGAATCGAATTGAATTGAAAAATGCCGCCGAAGACAAGTGGTAAGGCAGCCAAGAAGGCCGGGAAAGCTCAGAAGAACATTTCCAAGAGCGACAAAAAAAAGAAGCGCAGGAGGAAGGAGAGCTATGCCATCTACATCTACAAGGTGTTGAAACAAGTCCATCCCGACACCGGTATCTCTAGTAAGGCTATGAGCATAATGAACAGTTTCGTGAACGACATCTTCGAACGTATCGCCGCTGAAGCTTCCCGTCTGGCACACTACAACAAACGTTCGACGATCACCAGCAGAGAAATTCAAACTGCCGTGCGTCTGTTGTTGCCCGGTGAGTTGGCCAAGCACGCCGTCTCCGAAGGTACCAAAGCCGTCACCAAGTACACCAGTTCGAAATAGATGTTTTTCGTTTTCGACACATTTATAAACGGTTCTTTTCAGAACCACAAAAACTCTCGAACAAAAAAGAAAAAGACGTGAAACAGCGATTTTTAATTAACTTTTATTATGTCATTATTATTATTATTAGGTTTCATGCATTATCGGTATTTTGCACCCATGCCTATCCAACTTGTAGTTATGTGGTTATTGTATTCGAAATAATTTAGTTGATTGAGGTTATGTTATGAATAAATTTCTATTTTGCCAGAATACAACTCTTCGGAAGAAGAAATCAAATAAACAATCGTACATCTGCTGAACAACCTAGTTGATGGTTGATGGATTTGCATTACCCAGCATATAGCCTAAATGTTCATCTTTAGTGAAATTAAAATTACTTAGCTTTTTTAAGAAAGAAAAAATTAGAACGAATTCTCATCGAAAAAACCGCGATTCCTACAAATGATACAGATGGTTTTGTAGTCGCGTATGTTATTGAATACAATGAGCCGACATTTTTCCGACTCTTTGTTTCATCGAAAACGTTGTTGACATTAGCAAGGAACGTTAAGGATTCCCTGAAACAGACAATTTCACTGTTTTGGAATAGCAGTATGTGCAAATGAGAGGACAGAAGACTTTGAAAAAAGGAGTGAACAAAACTGTACTTTAGTACAGAATGTTATGTTTATTTTAATTTCAATTGTTCCTGTTTTAATGAGATTTTTTATGTTCCTAAATCATTTTCTATTTTTTTTTTCATTAGAGAAGAGTTATTGTCGAGTTATTATCTCTACCTAGCATAAAAATTAAAATACTTTGCAACATTACGTTATTATACATTGCATATCTGACATAAAATACTTGCAAAAATTACTTAGCTAATTAATATTACGCATGACAACTCACATTATTTACTTTGCAAAACATTATAGAATACATAACAGATAATTGTGACCCTGTGTATTGTTCATTGGAATTAAAATAAAAAAAACGTGATTTCGTCAATCGCCGTTATTTGCGACTTCAGGCAACTGTCGCTAAGAGCTATTTTTGTTTCTCCGTTCAATTTCCCGATAAAATCGTCGACTTAGTTATTAACTAAGTTCTTCAGTTAGGTGGTATCAACAATACCACAATAGCCATGTTGCCGGAGTTTTTTGATAAAAGACTTGCTAGTTGGAATACAGAAAATATTTACCAAACACCTATTCACGATAATAAACCGGGGCACTATTGTGGGTTTTCGGTTGGTTTTATATTATATTAGGTACTCACCCTTCGTAACGTGTCTCCACGAAAAAACGTCACTTTCACACTAACCACCTTTCGTTTTAACTCTCGCGACGATAACTGAAATGTTGACGCGCGCCGGACAGATTCACGGACATACAACCACCCACCCACCCCGCGCCCCGGTTTCCGTCTGGACTGGTTCTGTCGTCCGAGTGAGTGCCAAAAATTAGCGTTCGTCTATTAAATGATTGTCGGATGATGATTATTGACGGACACTTTTATCGCACCCGATCACACTTTAGTTACTACCTACGTTTAGTATCGACGACGCATCGTTTCGATTATTGAAATTCGAATTGAATTTTTTTTTTTTCTAGTTTTCGACGTAGATTCGCGTGACACAAATATTATGAGCCTTTTTGGATCGATTTCGTGTGCATCACGCCATTTCTACGGGCGAACGTGAATGTGTGATGTTGACGTGATGGAAGCAACGTTTAGGCAATCCGCATTACGTATTACTATCAATTATATTTTAAACGAATGAAAACTTCAATTCAGAAGTGTGATAATCCCGATCCATTCAAGTTTTGTTAATTTTAGATTAAAAATGCGTGAGTATTGTACTATTGCTAACGATGCCAAAACATCGCATATTCAATGTAAAAAGAACAAGAGCAACGGGCCATTAAGTTAATTTAAAAATAACTCGTACCGGATAAGTCGAATACGTATCCAGGGAAAATTTATTAATTTTAAAATTGACCGGCGGAAACAGGTTCTCGCCTCCCACCACTTTTGTGTAGCGGCCGCCAAATCAATTTTGTTTTTATATAATTGATTCAAAAAATTGAAATTCACGCATAGTTATCTGTGCCTGAAGTGGGTCATTTTCATTGCATTGTTAGTAAGATCGAAACCATAGAAACCATACAAAACGCATACGACTATTTCTGTTTTTCATTTCACGCACTGTTTTTTATTAGTTACCTAGCAACATGGTCACTGCATTGAAACTTCAGAGTTCCTTCAAAAATTTGAATTTTTAATTTCAATTTTTTGAATCAATGATTTAATATAAAAATAACTATTGTGGAAAACAGCAAAAAATAAAATAATACCACTAATTGGCGGCTGGTCAGGATAGACCTAACGTTCGAAATTTAGAAAAATATTTTTTTTATTTTAATACTGTTACTTTTCTAATGAAGTGCGAAATAAGTTGTGCCCCATAGCTATCTTTTTTATTTTTCACTACGACAATTACAAAGTGTTGATATTCACAACTTTTCGTGAGCACTTCGATAGAAATGAACAAGAACGCAGGAAAATTCCACACCGAATATTAATATTCTGTCTTGGCCCATGTTTACTTTTATCTACCGCAAAACAAAATGTTCGGATTTGTCAGGGGTATTCTGATTTAAAAAAAGAAGAACATTTGACGAATATTTTAAGTCTCAAACGTTTGGAAAATAATGCAACAACAATTCATAGACTACAAAAAAGCCTATGATTCAGTACCACATTCATGGTTAATTAAAATTCTTAAAATTTATAAAATTAATATTAAATTAAATCACCTTCTTTATATGGATGACATAAAACTTAACAATAACTGAAAATCAATCAATATGTCGTGGTCATTACGAAAATTTAGAATATATAACTAAAGAAGGAGAAATCATTAAAAATTTAAATAAAGGAGAATTTTATAAATATTTAGGTATTAATCAATCAAATCAAATTAAATCTATTCTTTTGGTGTTATAAAATGGTCCAAAACTAATTTAAAGAATATAAATATTCAAACTAGAGTTCTCTTTACAAAATTTTGTAAACATCACCCCAAATCTGCTGTTGAAAGATTTAATTTACCACGCGAAAATGGTGGTAGGGGTTTTTCAAATCTAGAAATTCTACAACACAATCAAATTGCTTCACTAAAAAATTATTTTCTCAATAGAGCTCGTGATATGACACTATAGCAAATATAAAACAAAAGTCTTTACATGGGAGATATTTTAAAGAGCTGAGGGTTTTATATTTGCAATACAAGATCTTGCACCGTTTTGGCTCACAGCGAATATAAAAAACGTCATGATATATTCGCAAAAATTATACACATGAATTTAGCAGTTAAATTCAATTTATTAAAGGATACACAACCACATTACATTTATAAACCAGAAAGTTGTTTAGAAAATGACAATTACAAATTATATTTTGATCGCACAGTTTTAACTGACATTCACATTCAGCATAACAGACCAGACATTATTATTTTAAATAAACAACAAAAGCAAGCATATCTTTTAGATATAGCTGTTCCAAATTCACACAATATAACACAGACATATAATACAAAAATTAATAAATATATTATTATAATTTCAGCAACAGGAATAGTACCGCAATCTCTTTTTAAAAATTTAAAAATTTTGGACTTAGAGAACACATAAAACACAAAAAAGTCAAAATGTGGAGGCGAGACGCCGGTAATTATGTTGATAAGCACTGCACTACTGCCGCCGGGTGGAGGTGGGATACGAAAAGAAGATGCTCTCACTGCTCTCACTCACAATAAGTTCGGAAAAACCGAATTTTATTATCGTATTTAATTGACGTCACAGTTACTTTGGCGAAACAGGAGCTCGCTTTTCGAAGGCATGATGAAAAAGACAGACGAATCAATTTGATATATAAAACCTAACAGGAACGGCTGGTCCATGAGGTCATTTGGGTAATGACCCCCTAAAAAATAAAGGTTTTACCCAACACCAGCCGCGACTGCAATGTACACAAGACTATGACTGCTACATATTATGTTATTTCAACCAAATCAGAAGTACAATAATTTTGAAAAGTAAGTGCAATGTATACTTCTAAATCTATCTAAATTTATTAATATGTAATTTTTTTCAAAACTATCGATCTTTCTTTGAAACATTTTCAATTCACAATTCACTGTTGGAAGCGCTGTACTTTTTAGTATAAATACGTATACGAAAAATTAAAATAATAGTTGAATTAACACATCGTTAAATGTTACGAGGAACATAGTTTTTTGGATTACACAGCAAAATCTTGGAATTTCAGTCCGATATTACTCCATTGAGTCTTTGGACTCACAAATAAATACCTCGAAAAGCCGACAAACATCTGTCTAGAACTTTTCTAGTAACCAGAGGGTATCGTAAACGACCCGTGTTTAGACCTCTTTCGTGAAAGTGACCGACCGCCGGCGCCGCTCGATTTCGTCATAAATCTCAGCCGTACCCCCCACGATAATTGACAAGTCTGTCATACAGCCCTACCATTTAAAACCTTTATTCTCTTCGTTTTAAAAATAGTTTCGCATGGTTTTTCTCTCTTCTCGTTTTACAATGGTCCAGTGACTAATAAATGAGTGTTGTGTTATGAGTTTGTTCGAGCTCAAAAAAACGTGGTTCGAAATTGTTTAACGTTTAACGAATGGTAAGTTATTCTAGTTTTTATGTTGGTCTTAACGTGTTAGGGGCCAAGAATACAACATTGTCTGTCCATTATAACATAGAACTGATATGTTGAATTCAGATCTCTAATTATTTAAAAACCAAAAAAATAAAGCAGCAGTCAAAGTGGCATGTACGCGTAACCTAATATATATTTTTTTTACATTAAAAGATCGCCGTCTTCCTCGTCGCACTTACGACATTTGCATATGTTATCTTTGTTAAACTCACGGAAGGAATATAATGAACCGGTCACCCGTCCAAGTGCTGACCGCTGCCCGCGTGGCTTACCTTCGGTGATCGAACGACAACCTTTACCGTTTGACGAGTTTTTATTCTGCAATTGTTTACAATTAATCGACAAAAAAAATTGTTTTCTTAATTATCTAGTACTTAAAGCTATGAATCTACATTATACGGGTCTGTGCATGTTTCCGAATACCTGCACGAAAAACAAATCGGTTCGGTGGTTGCTATGGATTTCAAAAAAAAACAAAAAGTGTTGGGGGGCAACGGCACGCGGTGTTCCCAAGCGGTCACCCATCCAAGTACTGACCGCGCCCGACGTTGCTTAACTTCGGTGATCGGACGAGAACCGGTGCTTTTCAACGTGGTATGGCCGTTGCCGTGGTGTTTAGGTGTGATCGTTGGTGTAAAATATATTGCTTTTAACATTCCGATGCACGAATATGAACATCAAAACGCGATGCGTTTCGTTTCCGTATGCACTTACCCTCTGACGACCGACGTCGGACCGAACTAACGGGAAATCCCACAACAACCACCACGTCACGCTCTAACGACAAGAGAGACTACTAGACGGAC
>NW_027184206.1:0-20684 GCF_963966145.1 Tenebrio molitor | reverse complement strand
ATCTATTTTATTTGGTTTCGCCGTAAGGATAGTTTTATTTCTTTTTTTCGTCGTAGATTATCGTGTGGCCCTGAAAAGGGCCATTTGTGCGTGCCCCGTTGCCGGTAGTACGATGATGACGTCGGAACGAGGCACAGCCGAACGAACATGAGTCGAGTATCCATCCACGTTTCTCACTTTTTCCTCTTCGGCGAAGCGGCCTTTTTCACCTTGACAGGAATGGCTTTGGCTGTCTTGGGTTTGGGTGCTTTGGGTTTTTTAGTCGGACCAGCCTTGTTAGATTTCTTCGCTTTGGAAGGCGATCGGGGTTTCGGGGCGGCTCTAGTTTTCTTTTCTGCCGAGGAGGCGGCCGATTTCTTGGCTTTCGCTGCGGCGGCGGAGGCAGCGACGGCGCTCTTCTTTTCGGCAGCAGTCTTCTTCGCTTTGGGGGAGGCTTGTTTTTTGGCTGTCTTCGAGGAAGCCTTGTCGGAAGTCGTCGCGACGGCGGTACGTTTGGCGGATGATTTTTTCGTCTTGGATGCGGCGGACGAAGCGGGTTTCCTCTTGTCGGAGGCGGAGGCGACTTTGGCACCACCGGAGGTGGACGAGGCGAGCTTGAACGAACCCGACGCGCCCTTACCTTTCGTCTGAACCAGAGATCCCGACGCCACGGCGCCTTTCAGATATTTCTTGATGAAAGGGGCGACCTTTTCGGCGTCGACTTTGTAATTTGCGGCGACGAACTTCTTGATGGCCTGAAGAGACGATCCTCCGCGTTCCTTGAGTCCCTTGATGGCGTTGTTTACCATCTCGGATGTCGGAGGATGGGACGGTTTCGCCCTGGGATTTTTCGCTTTTTTCTCTTTCTTCGCGTGGGATTGAGGGGTGGCAGCGGAACCGGTGGTGACCGATGATGCTGTTTGATTTTCGACGTCGGCCATCTTTCACGTTAAAACGTTAAAAGTTAATAATAATTATTGAAAAAACACTTGCTCACACACGTACACTTCGAGCACCTCGTGAACGAGAATTGAACAAAAAAATTTTCTAAGTCTTTATAAAATAGTCGCCACTGCGGACGGAAGACTGAACGCGCACCGCGTCCGCCGTCGAAGAAATTGCAGGCCTCGGAATCGTTGCCCGCGTGATGGCATCGTCCTCTTTCCTCGATCACCATCGCCACCGTGTGATCAAGCTGGCCGAACTCGGTTTCCGAAGTTTCCCTGGAGATAGCGAAGTTCGTCTCGGAACGTCGGTGGGTTTCGAATCAGGTACACGCCCCTCCAACCACCAGCCCTAAATCCGGGTCGTCACGGTTTCGATTCGGGACCGACGGTTTACGTCGGCGGTGCGGGGTAGACGCGTCGATTCCGGGAATCCATATTTCGTTCGCCGAAATATTGGTCCATCTCTTCCCGGAATACCGCGCCACCTTCTCGATTTTACGACATCTTCGCGTCGCCAAACGCTTCCGAAACGGTCGAAGCACAGAAAGGACCTGGTGTTCGAACCGAGGCAATTCCGACAACAGGATGCCGCGAACCGCCTCTCCGACGTTCAGGTCGATCGTTTTCGGCGGAAGTTGAAACGGGACGAGTCGACGACGGGTCCCGTTGCCGTCCGGACCCTTCGGGACGGCCGAAAGTCCGTCGAGAGGATCATCCGAAAGGAGACGGTCTTCATCGTCCGACCGATGCCGCACCTACGAGTTTTCCGATATTTTCTTCGACGGATCTTCAGGTTTTCTTCCTTTCTTCCGTCTTTCTCTCTTCGTAATTTCGTGTCCGACCTGCGTCGTCCGAAGTCGGGGTGAAGATCGAAGAAAAAACGCCAAAAATAACAACTCGTCAGCCACGCACACCGCGTTCGAATGTCTAACGGTCCAACTTGGATTTTCGAAGATCGCCGAATCCGAGGGACGATAAATAATAATAATAATAATAATAATGGTAATAAATAATAATGTTAATAATAATAATAATGATATGATGATTATAACGATAATTATTATAGATAGGTAAATAGAAACACAGGTCTCCTCTCGAAAATCGGAACTTCCTGATATTACTTACATATTTCGGTCGATCCAAATGTGGGAATCTCGTCGTCGTCGGAGCAAGCAGCGCGGTAGGTGGGGTGAAATTCTGGATTTTCCACCGCCGCCGGCGGTCGAAAAATGTGCGACGCGGGAGATCGCCAGTCCGTCTAGTAGTCTCTCTTGTCGTTAGAGCGTGACGTGGTGGTTGTTGTGGGATTTCCCGTTAGTTCGGTCCGACGTCGGTCGTCAGAGGGTAAGTGCATACGGAAACGAAACGCATCGCGTTTTGATGTTCATATTCGTGCATCGGAATGTTAAAAGCAATATATTTTACACCAACGATCACACCTAAACACCACGGCAACGGCCATACCACGTTGAAAAGCACCGGTTCTCGTCCGATCACCGAAGTTAAGCAACGTCGGGCGCGGTCAGTACTTGGATGGGTGACCGCTTGGGAACACCGCGTGCCGTTGCCCCCCAACACTTTTTTGTTTTTTTTTGAAATCCATAGCAACCACCGAACCGATTTGTTTTTCGTGCAGGTATTCGGAAACATGCACAGACCCGTATAATGTAGATTCATAGCTTTAAGTACTAGATAATTAAGAAAACAATTTTTTTTGTCGATTAATTGTAAACAATTGCAGAATAAAAACTCGTCAAACGGTAAAGGTTGTCGTTCGATCACCGAAGGTAAGCCACGCGGGCAGCGGTCAGCACTTGGACGGGTGACCGGTTCATTATATTCCTTCCGTGAGTTTAACAAAGATAACATATGCAAATGTCGTAAGTGCGACGAGGAAGACGGCGATCTTTTAATGTAAAAAAAATATATATTAGGTTACGCGTACATGCCACTTTGACTGCTGCTTTATTTTTTTGGTTTTTAAATAATTAGAGATCTGAATTCAACATATCAGTTCTATGTTATAATGGACAGACAATGTTGTATTCTTGGCCCCTAACACGTTAAGACCAACATAAAAACTAGAATAACTTACCATTCGTTAAACGTTAAACAATTTCGAACCACGTTTTTTTGAGCTCGAACAAACTCATAACACAACACTCATTTATTAGTCACTGGACCATTGTAAAACGAGAAGAGAGAAAAACCATGCGAAACTATTTTTAAAACGAAGAGAATAAAGGTTTTAAATGGTAGGGCTGTATGACAGACTTGTCAATTATCGTGGGGGGTACGGCTGAGATTTATGACGAAATCGAGCGGCGCCGGCGGTCGGTCACTTTCACGAAAGAGGTCTAAACACGGGTCGTTTACGATACCCTCTGGTTACTAGAAAAGTTCTAGACAGATGTTTGTCGGCTTTTCGAGGTATTTATTTGTGAGTCCAAAGACTCAATGGAGTAATATCGGACTGAAATTCCAAGATTTTGCTGTGTAATCCAAAAAACTATGTTCCTCGTAACATTTAACGATGTGTTAATTCAACTATTATTTTAATTTTTCGTATACGTATTTATACTAAAAAGTACAGCGCTTCCAACAGTGAATTGTGAATTGAAAATGTTTCAAAGAAAGATCGATAGTTTTGAAAAAAATTACATATTAATAAATTTAGATAGATTTAGAAGTATACATTGCACTTACTTTTCAAAATTATTGTACTTCTGATTTGGTTGAAATAACATAATATGTAGCAGTCATAGTCTTGTGTACATTGCAGTCGCGGCTGGTGTTGGGTAAAACCTTTATTTTTTAGGGGGTCATTACCCAAATGACCTCATGGACCAGCCGTTCCTGTTAGGTTTTATATATCAAATTGATTCGTCTGTCTTTTTCATCATGCCTTCGAAAAGCGAGCTCCTGTTTCGCCAAAGTAACTGTGACGTCAATTAAATACGATAATAAAATTCGGTTTTTCCGAACTTATTGTGAGTGAGAGCAGTGAGAGCATCTTCTTTTCGTATCCCACCTCCACCCGGCGGCAGTAGTGCAGTGCTTATCAACATAATTACCGGCGTCTCGCCTCCACATTTTGACTTTTTTGTGTTTTATGTGTTCTCTAAGTCCAAAATTTTTAAATTTTTAAAAAGAGATTGCGGTACTATTCCTGTTGCTGAAATTATAATAATATATTTATTAATTTTTGTATTATATGTCTGTGTTATATTGTGTGAATTTGGAACAGCTATATCTAAAAGATATGCTTGCTTTTGTTGTTTATTTAAAATAATAATGTCTGGTCTGTTATGCTGAATGTGAATGTCAGTTAAAACTGTGCGATCAAAATATAATTTGTAATTGTCATTTTCTAAACAACTTTCTGGTTTATAAATGTAATGTGGTTGTGTATCCTTTAATAAATTGAATTTAACTGCTAAATTCATGTGTATAATTTTTGCGAATATATCATGACGTTTTTTATATTCGCTGTGAGCCAAAACGGTGCAAGATCTTGTATTGCAAATATAAAACCCTCAGCTCTTTAAAATATCTCCCATGTAAAGACTTTTGTTTTATATTTGCTATAGTGTCATATCACGAGCTCTATTGAGAAAATAATTTTTTAGTGAAGCAATTTGATTGTGTTGTAGAATTTCTAGATTTGAAAAACCCCTACCACCATTTTCGCGTGGTAAATTAAATCTTTCAACAGCAGATTTGGGGTGATGTTTACAAAATTTTGTAAAGAGAACTCTAGTTTGAATATTTATATTCTTTAAATTAGTTTTGGACCATTTTATAACACCAAAAGAATAGATTTAATTTGATTTGATTGATTAATACCTAAATATTTATAAAATTCTCCTTTATTTAAATTTTTAATGATTTCTCCTTCTTTAGTTATATATTCTAAATTTTCGTAATGACCACGACATATTGATTGATTTTCAGTTATTGTTAAGTTTTATGTCATCCATATAAAGAAGGTGATTTAATTTAATATTAATTTTATAAATTTTAAGAATTTTAATTAACCATGAATGTGGTACTGAATCATAGGCTTTTTTGTAGTCTATGAATTGTTGTTGCATTATTTTCCAAACGTTTGAGACTTAAAATATTCGTCAAATGTTCTTCTTTTTTTAAATCAGAATACCCCTGACAAATCCGAACATTTTGTTTTGCGGTAGATAAAAGTAAACATGGGCCAAGACAGAATATTAATATTCGGTGTGGAATTTTCCTGCGTTCTTGTTCATTTCTATCGAAGTGCTCACGAAAAGTTGTGAATATCAACACTTTGTAATTGTCGTAGTGAAAAATAAAAAAGATAGCTATGGGGCACAACTTATTTCGCACTTCATTAGAAAAGTAACAGTATTAAAATAAAAAAAATATTTTTCTAAATTTCGAACGTTAGGTCTATCCTGACCAGCCGCCAATTAGTGGTATTATTTTATTTTTTGCTGTTTTCCACAATAGTTATTTTTATATTAAATCATTGATTCAAAAAATTGAAATTAAAAATTCAAATTTTTGAAGGAACTCTGAAGTTTCAATGCAGTGACCATGTTGCTAGGTAACTAATAAAAAACAGTGCGTGAAATGAAAAACAGAAATAGTCGTATGCGTTTTGTATGGTTTCTATGGTTTCGATCTTACTAACAATGCAATGAAAATGACCCACTTCAGGCACAGATAACTATGCGTGAATTTCAATTTTTTGAATCAATTATATAAAAACAAAATTGATTTGGCGGCCGCTACACAAAAGTGGTGGGAGGCGAGAACCTGTTTCCGCCGGTCAATTTTAAAATTAATAAATTTTCCCTGGATACGTATTCGACTTATCCGGTACGAGTTATTTTTAAATTAACTTAATGGCCCGTTGCTCTTGTTCTTTTTACATTGAATATGCGATGTTTTGGCATCGTTAGCAATAGTACAATACTCACGCATTTTTAATCTAAAATTAACAAAACTTGAATGGATCGGGATTATCACACTTCTGAATTGAAGTTTTCATTCGTTTAAAATATAATTGATAGTAATACGTAATGCGGATTGCCTAAACGTTGCTTCCATCACGTCAACATCACACATTCACGTTCGCCCGTAGAAATGGCGTGATGCACACGAAATCGATCCAAAAAGGCTCATAATATTTGTGTCACGCGAATCTACGTCGAAAACTAGAAAAAAAAAAAATTCAATTCGAATTTCAATAATCGAAACGATGCGTCGTCGATACTAAACGTAGGTAGTAACTAAAGTGTGATCGGGTGCGATAAAAGTGTCCGTCAATAATCATCATCCGACAATCATTTAATAGACGAACGCTAATTGGCACTCACTCGGACGACAGAACCAGTCCAGACGGAAACCGGGGCGCGGGGTGGGTGGGTGGTTGTATGTCCGTGAATCTGTCCGGCGCGCGTCAACATTTCAGTTATCGTCGCGAGAGTTAAAACGAAAGGTGGTTAGTGTGAAAGTGACGTTTTTTCGTGGAGACACGTTACGAAGGGTGAGTACCTAATATAATATAAAACCAACCGAAAACCCACAATAGTGCCCCGGTTTATTATCGTGAATAGGTGTTTGGTAAATATTTTCTGTATTCCAACTAGCAAGTCTTTTATCAAAAAACTCCGGCAACATGGCTATTGTGGTATTGTTGATACCACCTAACTGAAGAACTTAGTTAATAACTAAGTCGACGATTTTATCGGGAAATTGAACGGAGAAACAAAAATAGCTCTTAGCGACAGTTGCCTGAAGTCGCAAATAACGGCGATTGACGAAATCACGTTTTTTTTATTTTAATTCCAATGAACAATACACAGGGTCACAATTATCTGTTATGTATTCTATAATGTTTTGCAAAGTAAATAATGTGAGTTGTCATGCGTAATATTAATTAGCTAAGTAATTTTTGCAAGTATTTTATGTCAGATATGCAATGTATAATAACGTAATGTTGCAAAGTATTTTAATTTTTATGCTAGGTAGAGATAATAACTCGACAATAACTCTTCTCTAATGAAAAAAAAAATAGAAAATGATTTAGGAACATAAAAAATCTCATTAAAACAGGAACAATTGAAATTAAAATAAACATAACATTCTGTACTAAAGTACAGTTTTGTTCACTCCTTTTTTCAAAGTCTTCTGTCCTCTCATTTGCACATACTGCTATTCCAAAACAGTGAAATTGTCTGTTTCAGGGAATCCTTAACGTTCCTTGCTAATGTCAACAACGTTTTCGATGAAACAAAGAGTCGGAAAAATGTCGGCTCATTGTATTCAATAACATACGCGACTACAAAACCATCTGTATCATTTGTAGGAATCGCGGTTTTTTCGATGAGAATTCGTTCTAATTTTTTCTTTCTTAAAAAAGCTAAGTAATTTTAATTTCACTAAAGATGAACATTTAGGCTATATGCTGGGTAATGCAAATCCATCAACCATCAACTAGGTTGTTCAGCAGATGTACGATTGTTTATTTGATTTCTTCTTCCGAAGAGTTGTATTCTGGCAAAATAGAAATTTATTCATAACATAACCTCAATCAACTAAATTATTTCGAATACAATAACCACATAACTACAAGTTGGATAGGCATGGGTGCAAAATACCGATAATGCATGAAACCTAATAATAATAATAATGACATAATAAAAGTTAATTAAAAATCGCTGTTTCACGTCTTTTTCTTTTTTGTTCGAGAGTTTTTGTGGTTCTGAAAAGAACCGTTTATAAATGTGTCGAAAACGAAAAACATCTATTTCGAACTGGTGTACTTGGTGACGGCTTTGGTACCTTCGGAGACGGCGTGCTTGGCCAACTCACCGGGCAACAACAGACGCACGGCAGTTTGAATTTCTCTGCTGGTGATCGTCGAACGTTTGTTGTAGTGTGCCAGACGGGAAGCTTCAGCGGCGATACGTTCGAAGATGTCGTTCACGAAACTGTTCATTATGCTCATAGCCTTACTAGAGATACCGGTGTCGGGATGGACTTGTTTCAACACCTTGTAGATGTAGATGGCATAGCTCTCCTTCCTCCTCCGCGCTTCTTCTTGGAAATGTTCTTCTGAGCTTTCCCGGCCTTCTTGGCTGCCTTACCACTTGTCTTCGGCGGCATTTTTCAATTCAATTCGATTCAACAAACTCGCGAACTGCTCTGACTCGTGTGCGTGCGTTAACTTTGCACCACCACCTTTCTGATAGGTAGTGTGTTCACCAGAACCCCACCTGAAAACGGGCTCCCACCAATCGTCACGTCCTATTCTCCTATCACGGAGGCTATAAATTCGAAGCACAGCTACCAGCTTTTACAATCGACGAGTCCCGTCCGTCAGTTTTATTACTTCTCGTGGTGTCTAACGAACGAACTTAAAATGTCAGGTCGCGGTAAAGGAGGTAAAGTGAAGGGAAAAGCGAAATCCCGTTCGAGCCGTGCCGGTCTCCAGTTTCCGGTGGGTAGGATACATCGTCTTCTCAGAAAAGGAAATTACGCGGAACGCGTCGGTGCAGGAGCTCCCGTCTATTTGGCCGCCGTCATGGAGTACTTAGCCGCCGAAGTTCTAGAATTGGCAGGAAACGCTGCCCGTGACAACAAGAAGACACGTATTATACCGCGTCATCTGCAGCTGGCCATCAGAAACGACGAGGAATTGAACAAACTCCTGTCCGGAGTTACGATCGCCCAAGGCGGTGTCTTACCCAACATTCAGGCCGTACTTTTACCCAAAAAAACCGAGAAGAAACCTTAAACGAACGATCGATCCATCTCCGTGGCGAAAACTCAAAATATCGGCCCTTCTCAGGGCCACTATAGCTTTTTTTTTTCGTAAAATGACCGATGCATCTTTTCTTTTTGTATTATTATCATTGCGGTCGTCAATTTGGCTGTATGAAGAAAGATTTACGACTGCAATGCCAAAAGGAAAGCAAGGGGTGTTTACGATCTTGGTACATTTATCAGGTAGTCCGTTGTTTCTCGAAAGAACATCATGTTTCTTTTTTTTCCTCTTATTTTTATTTTGTGGTTCTGAAAAGAACCGATTTTGTATTTCGTATTTTATTCTGGTTTTCTCGAACGGTGAAGAGCGCCAGGAAATTAACCTCCGAAACCGTAGAGGGTGCGTCCTTGACGTTTCAAAGCGTAGACGACGTCCATCGCTGTCACGGTTTTACGTTTGGCGTGTTCCGTGTAGGTGACGGCATCTCGGATGACATTTTCCAAGAACACTTTCAGGACTCCGCGAGTTTCTTCGTAGATCAAACCGGAAATACGTTTCACGCCGCCACGACGAGCCAATCTTCTGATAGCGGGTTTCGTGATGCCCTGGATGTTGTCACGCAGGACTTTGCGATGACGCTTCGCTCCTCCTTTTCCCAATCCTTTGCCTCCTTTACCGCGACCGGTCATCTTTTCAGATTATTTCAACTGACACAAAATACCTGCACACCTCGTCCCTAGGAAGTCAACTACCGCAAAATTTCAACTAACGGAGCCTTATATAGATTCAACGGTTCACCATCGACCAATCGACGAAGTCAGCCGTTGACTTTGTTCACGTATAAAAGTACAATTTAATATGGCGGAATTTTTAGTACCCGTTTACCTTTCGACGCGTGCACGTCTAACGATCGTCAGTTTTGTTTTTCATTCGTTTCATTCGAAATGGCCAGGACCAAGCAGACCGCACGCAAGTCCACCGGAGGAAAAGCCCCCAGGAAACAACTGGCTACCAAAGCGGCCAGGAAAAGCGCTCCCGCCACTGGCGGCGTCAAGAAGCCCCACCGTTACAGACCTGGTACCGTGGCTCTGCGTGAGATCCGTCGTTACCAGAAAAGTACCGAGTTGCTCATCCGCAAGCTTCCCTTTCAACGTTTGGTGAGGGAGATCGCTCAGGATTTCAAAACCGATTTGCGCTTCCAAAGCTCCGCCGTGATGGCCCTCCAGGAAGCGAGCGAAGCTTACTTGGTCGGTCTGTTCGAGGACACGAATTTGTGCGCCATCCACGCCAAACGTGTAACCATCATGCCAAAGGACATCCAACTTGCCAGACGTATTCGGGGTGAACGCGCTTAAATTTTTCCACATCGTGTTTCGGAAGAACAACAACATCCCGAGAAAAACGAAACACGAATTTTATAACAAAAAAATCGGTTCTTTTCAGAACCTCAAACCTTACAGGCAAAAAAAAAAAAATATATCGCCCTTCAACCGGAAATGAATAAAATAAAAATGTCAATAATCGGTCGGTCCTCTCGATTCGGGTTGGGTTGCGGTCGTTCGTAAAATTTTATTGCATCCTGTCATCACCTACCTGCCAGCTGATGCTATCTATTTTATTTGGTTTCGCCGTAAGGATAGTTTTATTTCTTTTTTTCGTCGTAGATTATCGTGTGGCCCTGAAAAGGGCCATTTGTGCGTGCCCCGTTGCCGGTAGTACGATGATGACGTCGGAACGAGGCACAGCCGAACGAACATGAGTCGAGTATCCATCCACGTTTCTCACTTTTTCCTCTTCGGCGAAGCGGCCTTTTTCACCTTGACAGGAATGGCTTTGGCTGTCTTGGGTTTGGGTGCTTTGGGTTTTTTAGTCGGACCAGCCTTGTTAGATTTCTTCGCTTTGGAAGGCGATCGGGGTTTCGGGGCGGCTCTAGTTTTCTTTTCTGCCGAGGAGGCGGCCGATTTCTTGGCTTTCGCTGCGGCGGCGGAGGCAGCGACGGCGCTCTTCTTTTCGGCAGCAGTCTTCTTCGCTTTGGGGGAGGCTTGTTTTTTGGCTGTCTTCGAGGAAGCCTTGTCGGAAGTCGTCGCGACGGCGGTACGTTTGGCGGATGATTTTTTCGTCTTGGATGCGGCGGACGAAGCGGGTTTCCTCTTGTCGGAGGCGGAGGCGACTTTGGCACCACCGGAGGTGGACGAGGCGAGCTTGAACGAACCCGACGCGCCCTTACCTTTCGTCTGAACCAGAGATCCCGACGCCACGGCGCCTTTCAGATATTTCTTGATGAAAGGGGCGACCTTTTCGGCGTCGACTTTGTAATTTGCGGCGACGAACTTCTTGATGGCCTGAAGAGACGATCCTCCGCGTTCCTTGAGTCCCTTGATGGCGTTGTTTACCATCTCGGATGTCGGAGGATGGGACGGTTTCGCCCTGGGATTTTTCGCTTTTTTCTCTTTCTTCGCGTGGGATTGAGGGGTGGCAGCGGAACCGGTGGTGACCGATGATGCTGTTTGATTTTCGACGTCGGCCATCTTTCACGTTAAAACGTTAAAAGTTAATAATAATTATTGAAAAAACACTTGCTCACACACGTACACTTCGAGCACCTCGTGAACGAGAATTGAACAAAAAAATTTTCTAAGTCTTTATAAAATAGTCGCCACTGCGGACGGAAGACTGAACGCGCACCGCGTCCGCCGTCGAAGAAATTGCAGGCCTCGGAATCGTTGCCCGCGTGATGGCATCGTCCTCTTTCCTCGATCACCATCGCCACCGTGTGATCAAGCTGGCCGAACTCGGTTTCCGAAGTTTCCCTGGAGATAGCGAAGTTCGTCTCGGAACGTCGGTGGGTTTCGAATCAGGTACACGCCCCTCCAACCACCAGCCCTAAATCCGGGTCGTCACGGTTTCGATTCGGGACCGACGGTTTACGTCGGCGGTGCGGGGTAGACGCGTCGATTCCGGGAATCCATATTTCGTTCGCCGAAATATTGGTCCATCTCTTCCCGGAATACCGCGCCACCTTCTCGATTTTACGACATCTTCGCGTCGCCAAACGCTTCCGAAACGGTCGAAGCACAGAAAGGACCTGGTGTTCGAACCGAGGCAATTCCGACAACAGGATGCCGCGAACCGCCTCTCCGACGTTCAGGTCGATCGTTTTCGGCGGAAGTTGAAACGGGACGAGTCGACGACGGGTCCCGTTGCCGTCCGGACCCTTCGGGACGGCCGAAAGTCCGTCGAGAGGATCATCCGAAAGGAGACGGTCTTCATCGTCCGACCGATGCCGCACCTACGAGTTTTCCGATATTTTCTTCGACGGATCTTCAGGTTTTCTTCCTTTCTTCCGTCTTTCTCTCTTCGTAATTTCGTGTCCGACCTGCGTCGTCCGAAGTCGGGGTGAAGATCGAAGAAAAAACGCCAAAAATAACAACTCGTCAGCCACGCACACCGCGTTCGAATGTCTAACGGTCCAACTTGGATTTTCGAAGATCGCCGAATCCGAGGGACGATAAATAATAATAATAATAATAATAATGGTAATAAATAATAATGTTAATAATAATAATAATGATATGATGATTATAACGATAATTATTATAGATAGGTAAATAGAAACACAGGTCTCCTCTCGAAAATCGGAACTTCCTGATATTACTTACATATTTCGGTCGATCCAAATGTGGGAATCTCGTCGTCGTCGGAGCAAGCAGCGCGGTGGGTGGGGTGAAATTCTGGATTTTCCACCGCCGCCGGCGGTCGAAAAATGTGCGACGCGGGAGATCGCCAGTCCGTCTAGTAGTCTCTCTTGTCGTTAGAGCGTGACTGTGGTGGTTGTTGTGGGATTTCCCGTTAGTTCGGTCCGACGTCGGTCGTCAGAGGGTAAGTGCATACGGAAACGAAACGCATCGCGTTTTGATGTTCATATTCGTGCATCGGAATGTTAAAAGCAATATATTTTACACCAACGATCACACCTAAACACCACGGCAACGGCCATACCACGTTGAAAAGCACCGGTTCTCGTCCGATCACCGAAGTTAAGCAACGTCGGGCGCGGTCAGTACTTGGATGGGTGACCGCTTGGGAACACCGCGTGCCGTTGCCCCCCAACACTTTTTGTTTTTTTTTGAAATCCATAGCAACCACCGAACCGATTTGTTTTTCGTGCAGGTATTCGGAAACATGCACAGACCCGTATCATGTAGATTCATAGCTTTAAGTACTAGATAATTAAGAAAACAATTTTTTTTGTCGATTAATTGTAAACAATTGCAGAATAAAAACTCGTCAAACGGTAAAGGTTGTCGTTCGATCACCGAAGGTAAGCCACGCGGGCAGCGGTCAGCACTTGGACGGGTGACCGGTTCATTATATTCCTTCCGTGAGTTTAACAAAGATAACATATGCAAATGTCGTAAGTGCGACGAGGAAGACGGCGATCTTTTAATGTAAAAAAAATATATATTAGGTTACGCGTACATGCCACTTTGACTGCTGCTTTATTTTTTTGGTTTTTAAATAATTAGAGATCTGAATTCAACATATCAGTTCTATGTTATAATGGACAGACAATGTTGTATTCTTGGCCCCTAACACGTTAAGACCAACATAAAAACTAGAATAACTTACCATTCGTTAAACGTTAAACAATTTCGAACCACGTTTTTTTGAGCTCGAACAAACTCATAACACAACACTCATTTATTAGTCACTGGACCATTGTAAAACGAGAAGAGAGAAAAACCATGCGAAACTATTTTTAAAACGAAGAGAATAAAGGTTTTAAATGGTAGGGCTGTATGACAGACTTGTCAATTATCGTGGGGGGTACGGCTGAGATTTATGACGAAATCGAGTGGCGCCGGCGGTCGGTCACTTTCACGAAAGAGGTCTAAACACGGGTCGTTTACGATACCCTCTGGTTACTAGAAAAGTTCTAGACAGATGTTTGTCGGCTTTTCGAGGTATTTATTTGTGAGTCCAAAGACTCAATGGAGTAATATCGGACTGAAATTCCAAGATTTTGCTGTGTAATCCAAAAAACTATGTTCCTCGTAACATTTAACGATGTGTTAATTCAACTATTATTTTAATTTTTCGTATACGTATTTATACTAAAAAGTACAGCGCTTCCAACAGTGAATTGTGAATTGAAAATGTTTCAAAGAAAGATCGATAGTTTTGAAAAAAATTACATATTAATAAATTTAGATAGATTTAGAAGTATACATTGCACTTACTTTTCAAAATTATTGTACTTCTGATTTGGTTGAAATAACATAATATGTAGCAGTCATAGTTGCGATTGTAGAAAAAATCTTGTGTACATTGCAGTCGCGGCTGGTGTTGGGTAAAACCTTTATTTTTTAGGGGGTCATTACCCAAATGACCTCATGGACCAGCCGTTCCTGTTAGGTTTTATATATCAAATTGATTCGTCTGTCTTTTTCATCATGCCTTCGAAAAGCGAGCTCCTGTTTCGCCAAAGTAACTGTGACGTCAATTAAATACGATAATAAAATTCGGTTTTTCCCATCTTCTTTTCGTATCCCACCTCCACCCGGCGGCAGTAGTGCAGTGCTTATCAACATAATTACCGGCGTCTCGCCTCCACATTTTGACTTTTTTGTGTTTTATGTGTTCTCTAAGTCCAAAATTTTTAAATTTTTAAAAAGAGATTGCGGTACTATTCCTGTTGCTGAAATTATAATAATATATTTATTAATTTTTGTATTATATGTCTGTGTTATATTGTGTGAATTTGGAACAGCTATATCTAAAAGATATGCTTGCTTTTGTTGTTTATTTAAAATAATAATGTCTGGTCTGTTATGCTGAATGTGAATGTCAGTTAAAACTGTGCGATCAAAATATAATTTGTAATTGTCATTTTCTAAACAACTTTCTGGTTTATAAATGTAATGTGGTTGTGTATCCTTTAATAAATTGAATTTAACTGCTAAATTCATGTGTATAATTTTTGCGAATATATCATGACGTTTTTTATATTCGCTGTGAGCCAAAACGGTGCAAGATCTTGTATTGCAAATATAAAACCCTCAGCTCTTTAAAATATCTCCCATGTAAAGACTTTTGTTTTATATTTGCTATAGTGTCATATCACGAGCTCTATTGAGAAAATAATTTTTTAGTGAAGCAATTTGATTGTGTTGTAGAATTTCTAGATTTGAAAAACCCCTACCACCATTTTCGCGTGGTAAATTAAATCTTTCAACAGCAGATTTGGGGTGATGTTTACAAAATTTTGTAAAGAGAACTCTAGTTTGAATATTTATATTCTTTAAATTAGTTTTGGACCATTTTATAACACCAAAAGAATAGATTTAATTTTATAATTGAATGTTGAATATGATTTGATTGATTAATACCTAAATATTTATAAAATTCTCCTTTATTTAAATTTTTAATGATTTCTCCTTCTTTAGTTATATATTCTAAATTTTCGTAATGACCACGACATATTGATTGATTTTCAGTTATTGTTAAGTTTTATGTCATCCATATAAAGAAGGTGATTTAATTTAATATTAATTTTATAAATTTTAAGAATTTTAATTAACCATGAATGTGGTACTGAATCATAGGCTTTTTTGTAGTCTATGAATTGTTGTTGCATTATTTTCCAAACGTTTGAGACTTAAAATATTCGTCAAATGTTCTTCTTTTTTTAAATCAGAATACCCCTGACAAATCCGAACATTTTGTTTTGCGGTAGATAAAAATAAACATGGGCCAAGACAGAATATTAATATTCGGTGTGGAATTTTCCTGCGTTCTTGTTCATTTCTATCGAAGTGCTCACGAAAAGTTGTGAATATCAACACTTTGTAATTGTCGTAGTGAAAAATAAAAAAGATAGCTATGGGGCACAACTTATTTCGCACTTCATTAGAAAAGTAACAGTATTAAAATAAAAAAAATATTTTTCTAAATTTCGAACGTTAGGTCTATCCTGACCAGCCGCCAATTAGTGGTATTATTTTATTTTTTGCTGTTTTCCACAATAGTTATTTTTATATTAAATATAAACAATATTTTTTCTATCATTGATTCAAAAAATTGAAATTAAAAATTCAAATTTTTGAAGGAACTCTGAAGTTTCAATGCAGTGACCATGTTGCTAGGTAACTAATAAAAAACAGTGCGTGAAATGAAAAACAGAAATAGTCGTATGCGTTTTGTATGGTTTCTATGGTTTCGATCTTACTAACAATGCAATGAAAATGACCCACTTCAGGCACAGATAACTATGCGTGAATTTCAATTTTTTGAATCAATTATATAAAAACAAAATTGATTTGGCGGCCGCTACACAAAAGTGGTGGGAGGCGAGAACCTGTTTCCGCCGGTCTCCGTTTATGACACAGCTGACGGAAATCTTGTTCTTTTTTTTTCGTTTATTGTTAATTTTAAAATTAATAAATTTTCCCTGGATACGTATTCGACTTATCCGGTACGAGTTATTTTTAAATTAACTTAATGGCCCGTTGCTCTTGTTCTTTTTATCGTTTTATCGTTAGCAATAGTACAATACTCACGCATTTTTAATCTAAAATTAACAAAACTTGAATGGATCGGGATTATCACACTTCTGAATTGAAGTTTTCATTCGTTTAAAATATAATTGATAGTAATACGTAATGCGGATTGCCTAAACGTTGCTTCCATCACGTCAACATCACACATTCACGTTCGCCCGTAGAAATGGCGTGATGCACACGAAATCGATCCAAAAAGGCTCATAATATTTGTGTCACGCGAATCTACGTCGAAAACTAGAAAAAAAAAAAATTCAATTCGAATTTCAATAATCGAAACGATGCGTCGTCGATACTAAACGTAGGTAGTAACTAAAGTGTGATCGGGTGCGATAAAAGTGTCCGTCAATAATCATCATCCGACAATCATTTAATAGACGAACGCTAATTTTTGGCACTCACTCGGACGACAGAACCAGTCCAGACGGAAACCGGGGCGCGGGGTGGGTGGGTGGTTGTATGTCCGTGAATCTGTCCGGCGCGCGTCAACATTTCAGTTATCGTCGCGAGAGTTAAAACGAAAGGTGGTTAGTGTGAAAGTGACGTTTTTTCGTGGAGACACGTTACGAAGGGTGAGTACCTAATATAATATAAAACCAACCGAAAACCCACAATAGTGCCCCGGTTTATTATCGTGAATAGGTGTTTGGTAAATATTTTCTGTATTCCAACTAGCAAGTCTTTTATCAAAAAACTCCGGCAACATGGCTATTGTGGTATTATTGATACCACCTAACTGAAGAATGATTAAAAAGATTATAAAGTTAATAACTAAGTCGACGATTTTATCGGGAAATTGAACGGAGAAACAAAAATAGCTCTTAGCGACAGTTGCCTGAAGTCGCAAATAACGGCGATTGACGAAATCACGTTTTTTTTATTTTAATTCCAATGAACAATACACAGGGTCACAATTATCTGTTATGTATTCTATAATGTTTTGCAAAGTAAATAATGTGAGTTGTCATGCGTAATATTAATTAGCTAAGTAATTTTTGCAAGTATTTTATGTCAGATATGCAATGTATAATAACGTAATGTTGCAAAGTATTTTAATTTTTATGCTAGGTAGAGATAATAAAATAGAAAATGATTTAGGAACATAAAAAATCTCATTAAAACAGGAACAATTGAAATTAAAATAAACATAACATTCTGTACTAAAGTACAGTTTTGTTCACTCCTTTTTTCAAAGTCTTCTGTCCTCTCATTTGCACATACTGCTATTCCAAAACAGTGAAATTGTCTGTTTCAGGGAATCCTTAACGTTCCTTGCTAATGTCAACAACGTTTTCGATGAAACAAAGAGTCGGAAAAATGTCGGCTCATTGTATTCAATAACATACGCGACTACAAAACCATCTGTATCATTTGTAGGAATCGCGGTTTTTTCGATGAGAATTCGTTCTAATTTTTTCTTTCTTAAAAAAGCTAAGTAATTTTAATTTCACTAAAGATGAACATTTAGGCTATATGCTGGGTAATGCAAATCCATCAACCATCAACTAGGTTGTTCAGCAGATGTACGATTGTTTATTTGATTTCTTCTTCCGAAGAGTTGTATTCTGGCAAAATAGAAATTTATTCATAACATAACCTCAATCAACTAAATTATTTCGAATACAATAACCACATAACTACAAGTTGGATAGGCATGGGTGCAAAATACCGATAATGCATGAAACCTAAAGGGCCTACTGTTCATCCAATATATTTACATAGCTTAAATAGCATGTTTATTTTTTATAGAAAAATTTTGCATTTCTCGCTTTCTTAAACTGTATGTAACATTTTTCATATTTTTTCGCTGTCATAATGACATAATAAAAGTTAATTAAAAATCGCTGTTTCACGTCTTTTTCTTTTTTGTTCGAGAGTTTTTGTGGTTCTGAAAAGAACCGTTTATAAATGTGTCGAAAACGAAAAACATCTATTTCGAACTGGTGTACTTGGTGACGGCTTTGGTACCTTCGGAGACGGCGTGCTTGGCCAACTCACCGGGCAACAACAGACGCACGGCAGTTTGAATTTCTCTGCTGGTGATCGTCGAACGTTTGTTGTAGTGTGCCAGACGGGAAGCTTCAGCGGCGATACGTTCGAAGATGTCGTTCACGAAACTGTTCATTATGCTCATAGCCTTACTAGAGATACCGGTGTCGGGATGGACTTGTTTCAACACCTTGTAGATGTAGATGGCATAGCTCTCCTTCCTCCTGCGCTTCTTTTTTTTGTCGCTCTTGGAAATGTTCTTCTGAGCTTTCCCGGCCTTCTTGGCTGCCTTACCACTTGTCTTCGGCGGCATTTTTCAATTCAATTCGATTCAACAAACTCGCGAACTGCTCTGACTCGTGTGCGTGCGTTAACTTTGCACCACCACCTTTCTGATAGGTAGTGTGTTCACCAGAACCCCACCTGAAAACGGGCTCCCACCAATCGTCACGTCCTATTCTCCTATCACGGAGGCTATAAATTCGAAGCACAGCTACCAGCTTTTACAATCGACGAGTCCCGTCCGTCAGTTTTATTACTTCTCGTGGTGTCTAACGAACGAACTTAAAATGTCAGGTCGCGGTAAAGGAGGTAAAGTGAAGGGAAAAGCGAAATCCCGTTCGAGCCGTGCCGGTCTCCAGTTTCCGGTGGGTAGGATACATCGTCTTCTCAGAAAAGGAAATTACGCGGAACGCGTCGGTGCAGGAGCTCCCGTCTATTTGGCCGCCGTCATGGAGTACTTAGCCGCCGAAGTTCTAGAATTGGCAGGAAACGCTGCCCGTGACAACAAGAAGACACGTATTATACCGCGTCATCTGCAGCTGGCCATCAGAAACGACGAGGAATTGAACAAACTCCTGTCCGGAGTTACGATCGCCCAAGGCGGTGTCTTACCCAACATTCAGGCCGTACTTTTACCCAAAAAAACCGAGAAGAAACCTTAAACGAACGATCGATCCATCTCCGTGGCGAAAACTCAAAATATCGGCCCTTCTCAGGGCCACTATAGCTTTTTTTTTTCGTAAAATGACCGATGCATCTTTTCTTTTTGTATTATTATCATTGCGGTCGTCAATTTGGCTGTATGAAGAAAGATTTACGACTGCAATGCCAAAAGGAAAGCAAGGGGTGTTTACGATCTTGGTACATTTATCAGGTAGTCCGTTGTTTCTCGAAAGAACATCATGTTTCTTTTTTTTCCTCTTATTTTTATTTTGTGGTTCTGAAAAGAACCGATTTTGTATTTCGTATTTTATTCTGGTTTTCTCGAACGGTGAAGAGCGCCAGGAAATTAACCTCCGAAACCGTAGAGGGTGCGTCCTTGACGTTTCAAAGCGTAGACGACGTCCATCGCTGTCACGGTTTTACGTTTGGCGTGTTCCGTGTAGGTGACGGCATCTCGGATGACATTTTCCAAGAACACTTTCAGGACTCCGCGAGTTTCTTCGTAGATCAAACCGGAAATACGTTTCACGCCGCCACGACGAGCCAATCTTCTGATAGCGGGTTTCGTGATGCCCTGGATGTTGTCACGCAGGACTTTGCGATGACGCTTCGCTCCTCCTTTTCCCAATCCTTTGCCTCCTTTACCGCGACCGGTCATCTTTTCAGATTATTTCAACTGACACAAAATACCTGCACACCTCGTCCCTAGGAAGTCAACTACCGCAAAATTTCAACTAACGGAGCCTTATATAGATTCAACGGTTCACCATCGACCAATCGACGAAGTCAGCCGTTGACTTTGTTCACGTATAAAAGTACAATTTAATATGGCGGAATTTTTAGTACCCGTTTACCTTTCGACGCGTGCACGTCTAACGATCGTCAGTTTTGTTTTTCATTCGTTTCATTCGAAATGGCCAGGACCAAGCAGACCGCACGCAAGTCCACCGGAGGAAAAGCCCCCAGGAAACAACTGGCTACCAAAGCGGCCAGGAAAAGCGCTCCCGCCACTGGCGGCGTCAAGAAGCCCCACCGTTACAGACCTGGTACCGTGGCTCTGCGTGAGATCCGTCGTTACCAGAAAAGTACCGAGTTGCTCATCCGCAAGCTTCCCTTTCAACGTTTGGTGAGGGAGATCGCTCAGGATTTCAAAACCGATTTGCGCTTCCAAAGCTCCGCCGTGATGGCCCTCCAGGAAGCGAGCGAAGCTTACTTGGTCGGTCTGTTCGAGGACACGAATTTGTGCGCCATCCACGCCAAACGTGTAACCATCATGCCAAAGGACATCCAACTTGCCAGACGTATTCGGGGTGAACGCGCTTAAATTTTTCCACATCGTGTTTCGGAAGAACAACAACATCCCGAGAAAAACGAAACACGAATTTTATAACAAAAAAATCGGTTCTTTTCAGAACCTCAAACCTTACAGGCAAAAAAAAAAAAATATATCGCCCTTCAACCGGAAATGAATAAAATAAAAATGTCAATAATCGGTCGGTCCTCTCGATTCGGGTT
>NW_027184205.1:0-20781 GCF_963966145.1 Tenebrio molitor | reverse complement strand
CTTTCTGTGCTTCGACCGTTTCGGAAGCGTTTGGCGACGCGAAGATGTCGTAAAATCGAGAAGGTGGCGCGGTATTCCGGGAAGAGATGGACCAATATTTCGGCGAACGAAATATGGATTCCCGGAATCGACGCGTCTACCCCGCACCGCCGACGTAAACCGTCGGTCCCGAATCGAAACCGTGACGACCCGGATTTAGGGCTGGTGGTTGGAGGGGCGTGTACCTGATTCGAAACCCACCGACGTTCCGAGACGAACTTCGCTATCTCCAGGGAAACTTCGGAAACCGAGTTCGGCCAGCTTGATCACACGGTGGCGATGGTGATCGAGGAAAGAGGACGATGCCATCACGCGGGCAACGATTCCGAGGCCTGCAATTTCTTCGACGGCGGACGCGGTGCGCGTTCAGTCTTCCGTCCGCAGTGGCGACTATTTTATAAAGACTTAGAAAATTTTTTTGTTCAATTCTCGTTCACGAGGTGCTCGAAGTGTACGTGTGTGAGCAAGTGTTTTTTCAATAATTATTATTAACTTTTAACGTTTTAACGTGAAAGATGGCCGACGTCGAAAATCAAACAGCATCATCGGTCACCACCGGTTCCGCTGCCACCCCTCAATCCCACGCGAAGAAAGAGAAAAAAGCGAAAATCCCAGGGCGAAACCGTCCCATCCTCCGACATCCGAGATGGTAAACAACGCCATCAAGGGACTCAAGGAACGCGGAGGATCGTCTCTTCAGGCCATCAAGAAGTTCGTCGCCGCAAATTACAAAGTCGACGCCGAAAAGGTCGCCCCTTTCATCAAGAAATATCTGAAAGGCGCCGTGGCGTCGGGATCTCTGGTTCAGACGAAAGGTAAGGGCGCGTCGGGTTCGTTCAAGCTCGCCTCGTCCACCTCCGGTGGTGCCAAAGTCGCCTCCGCCTCCGACAAGAGGAAACCCGCTTCGTCCGCCGCATCCAAGACGAAAAAATCATCCGCCAAACGTACCGCCGTCGCGACGACTTCCGACAAGGCTTCCTCGAAGACAGCCAAAAAACAAGCCTCCCCCAAAGCGAAGAAGACTGCTGCCGAAAAGAAGAGCGCCGTCGCTGCCTCCGCCGCCGCAGCGAAAGCCAAGAAATCGGCCGCCTCCTCGGCAGAAAAGAAAACTAGAGCCGCCCCGAAACCCCGATCGCCTTCCAAAGCGAAGAAATCTAACAAGGCTGGTCCGACTAAAAAACCCAAAGCACCCAAACCCAAGACAGCCAAAGCCATTCCTGTCAAGGTGAAAAAGGCCGCTTCGCCGAAGAGGAAAAAGTGAGAAACGTGGATGGATACTCGACTCATGTTCGTTCGGCTGTGCCTCGTTCCGACGTCATCATCGTACTACCGGCAACGGGGCACGCACAAATGGCCCTTTTCAGGGCCACACGATAATCTACGACGAAAAAAAGAAATAAAACTATCCTTACGGCGAAACCAAATAAAATAGATAGCATCAGCTGGCAGGTAGGTGATGACAGGATGCAATAAAATTTTACGAACGACCGCAACCCAACCCGAATCGAGAGGACCGACCGATTATTGACATTTTTATTTTATTCATTTCCGGTTGAAGGGCGATATATTTTTTTTTTTGCCTGTAAAGTTTGAGGTTCTGAAAAGAACCGATTTTTTTGTTATAAAATTCGTGTTTCGTGTTGTTCTTCCGAAACACGATGTGGAAAAATTTAAGCGCGTTCACCCCGAATACGTCTGGCAAGTTGGATGTCCTTTGGCATGATGGTTACACGTTTGGCGTGGATGGCGCACAAATTCGTGTCCTCGAACAGACCGACCAAGTAAGCTTCGCTCGCTTCCTGGAGGGCCATCACGGCGGAGCTTTGGAAGCGCAAATCGGTTTTGAAATCCTGAGCGATCTCCCTCACCAAACGTTGAAAGGAAGCTTGCGGATGAGCAACTCGGTACTTTTCTGGTAACGACGGATCTCACGCAGAGCCACGGTACCAGGTCTGTAACGGTGGGGCTTCTTGACGCCGCCAGTGGCGGGAGCGCTTTTCCTGGCCGCTTTGGTAGCCAGTTGTTTTCCTGGGGGCTTTTCCTCCGGTGGACTTGCGTGCGGTCTGCTTGGTCCTGGCCATTTCGAATGAAACGAATGAAAAACAAAACTGACAATTATTAAAATCGACTCTGACGATCGTTAGACGTGCACGCGTCGAAAGGTAAACGGGTACTAAAAATTCCGCCATATTAAATTGTACTTTTATACGTGAACAAAGTCAACGGCTGACTTCGTCGATTGGTCGATGGTGAACCGTTGAATCTATATAAGGCTCCGTTAGTTGAAATTTTGCGGTAGTTGACTTCCTAGGGACGAGGTGTGCAGGTATTTTGTGTCAGTTGAAATAATCTGAAAAGATGACCGGTCGCGGTAAAGGAGGCAAAGGATTGGGAAAAGGAGGAGCGAAGCGTCATCGCAAAGTCCTGCGTGACAACATCCAGGGCATCACGAAACCCGCTATCAGAAGATTGGCTCGTCGTGGCGGCGTGAAACGTATTTCCGGTTTGATCTACGAAGAAACTCGCGGAGTCCTGAAAGTGTTCTTGGAAAATGTCATCCGAGATGCCGTCACCTACACGGAACACGCCAAACGTAAAACCGTGACAGCGATGGACGTCGTCTACGCTTTGAAACGTCAAGGACGCACCCTCTACGGTTTCGGAGGTTAATTTCCTGGCGCTCTTCACCGTTCGAGAAAACCAGAATAAAATACGAAATACAAAATCGGTTCTTTTCAGAACCACAAAATAAAAATAAGAGGAAAAAAAAGAAACATGATGTTCTTTCGAGAAACAACGGACAATTATTACTAACTGACTACCTGATAAATGTACCAAGATCGTAAACACCCCTTGCTTTCCTTTTGGCATTGCAGTCGTAAATGATAATAATACAAAAAGAAAAGATGCATCGGTCATTTTACGAAAAAAAAAAGCTATAGTGGCCCTGAGAAGGGCCGATATTTTGAGTTTTCGCCACGGAGATGGATCGATCGTTCGTTTAAGGTTTCTTCTCGGTTTTTTTGGGTAAAAGTACGGCCTGAATGTTGGGTAAGACACCGCCTTGGGCGATCGTAACTCCGGACAGGAGTTTGTTCAATTCCTCGTCGTTTCTGATGGCCAGCTGCAGATGACGCGGTATAATACGTGTCTTCTTGTTGTCACGGGCAGCGTTTCCTGCCAATTCTAGAACTTCGGCGGCTAAGTACTCCATGACGGCGGCCAAATAGACGGGAGCTCCTGCACCGACGCGTTCCGCGTAATTTCCTTTTCTGAGAAGACGATGTATCCTACCCACCGGAAACTGGAGACCGGCACGGCTCGAACGGGATTTCGCTTTTCCCTTCACTTTACCTCCTTTACCGCGACCTGACATTTTAAGTTCGTTCGTTAGACACCACGAGAAGTAATAAAACTGACGGACGGGACTCGTCGATTGTAAAAGCTGGTAGCTGTGCTTCGAATTTATAGCCTCCGTGATAGGAGAATAGGACGTGACGATTGGTGGGAGCCCGTTTTCAGGTGGGGTTCTGGTGAACACACTACCTATCAGAAAGGTGGTGGTGCAAAGTTAACGCACGCACACGAGTCAGAGCAGTTCGCGAGTTTGTTGAATCGAATTGAATTGAAAAATGCCGCCGAAGACAAGTGGTAAGGCAGCCAAGAAGGCCGGGAAAGCTCAGAAGAACATTTCCAAGAGCGACAAAAAAAAGAAGCGCAGGAGGAAGGAGAGCTATGCCATCTACATCTACAAGGTGTTGAAACAAGTCCATCCCGACACCGGTATCTCTAGTAAGGCTATGAGCATAATGAACAGTTTCGTGAACGACATCTTCGAACGTATCGCCGCTGAAGCTTCCCGTCTGGCACACTACAACAAACGTTCGACGATCACCAGCAGAGAAATTCAAACTGCCGTGCGTCTGTTGTTGCCCGGTGAGTTGGCCAAGCACGCCGTCTCCGAAGGTACCAAAGCCGTCACCAAGTACACCAGTTCGAAATAGATGTTTTTCGTTTTCGACACATTTATAAACGGTTCTTTTCAGAACCACAAAAACTCTCGAACAAAAAAGAAAAAGACGTGAAACAGCGATTTTTAATTAACTTTTATTATGTCATTATTATTATTATTAGGTTTCATGCATTATCGGTATTTTGCACCCATGCCTATCCAACTTGTAGTTATGTGGTTATTGTATTCGAAATAATTTAGTTGATTGAGGTTATGTTATGAATAAATTTCTATTTTGCCAGAATACAACTCTTCGGAAGAAGAAATCAAATAAACAATCGTACATCTGCTGAACAACCTAGTTGATGGTTGATGGATTTGCATTACCCAGCATATAGCCTAAATGTTCATCTTTAGTGAAATTAAAATTACTTAGCTTTTTTAAGAAAGAAAAAATTAGAACGAATTCTCATCGAAAAAACCGCGATTCCTACAAATGATACAGATGGTTTTGTAGTCGCGTATGTTATTGAATACAATGAGCCGACATTTTTCCGACTCTTTGTTTCATCGAAAACGTTGTTGACATTAGCAAGGAACGTTAAGGATTCCCTGAAACAGACAATTTCACTGTTTTGGAATAGCAGTATGTGCAAATGAGAGGACAGAAGACTTTGAAAAAAGGAGTGAACAAAACTGTACTTTAGTACAGAATGTTATGTTTATTTTAATTTCAATTGTTCCTGTTTTAATGAGATTTTTTATGTTCCTAAATCATTTTCTATTTTTTTTTTCATTAGAGAAGAGTTATTGTCGAGTTATTATCTCTACCTAGCATAAAAATTAAAATACTTTGCAACATTACGTTATTATACATTGCATATCTGACATAAAATACTTGCAAAAATTACTTAGCTAATTAATATTACGCATGACAACTCACATTATTTACTTTGCAAAACATTATAGAATACATAACAGATAATTGTGACCCTGTGTATTGTTCATTGGAATTAAAATAAAAAAAACGTGATTTCGTCAATCGCCGTTATTTGCGACTTCAGGCAACTGTCGCTAAGAGCTATTTTTGTTTCTCCGTTCAATTTCCCGATAAAATCGTCGACTTAGTTATTAACTAAGTTCTTCAGTTAGGTGGTATCAACAATACCACAATAGCCATGTTGCCGGAGTTTTTTGATAAAAGACTTGCTAGTTGGAATACAGAAAATATTTACCAAACACCTATTCACGATAATAAACCGGGGCACTATTGTGGGTTTTCGGTTGGTTTTATATTATATTAGGTACTCACCCTTCGTAACGTGTCTCCACGAAAAAACGTCACTTTCACACTAACCACCTTTCGTTTTAACTCTCGCGACGATAACTGAAATGTTGACGCGCGCCGGACAGATTCACGGACATACAACCACCCACCCACCCCGCGCCCCGGTTTCCGTCTGGACTGGTTCTGTCGTCCGAGTGAGTGCCAAAAATTAGCGTTCGTCTATTAAATGATTGTCGGATGATGATTATTGACGGACACTTTTATCGCACCCGATCACACTTTAGTTACTACCTACGTTTAGTATCGACGACGCATCGTTTCGATTATTGAAATTCGAATTGAATTTTTTTTTTTTCTAGTTTTCGACGTAGATTCGCGTGACACAAATATTATGAGCCTTTTTGGATCGATTTCGTGTGCATCACGCCATTTCTACGGGCGAACGTGAATGTGTGATGTTGACGTGATGGAAGCAACGTTTAGGCAATCCGCATTACGTATTACTATCAATTATATTTTAAACGAATGAAAACTTCAATTCAGAAGTGTGATAATCCCGATCCATTCAAGTTTTGTTAATTTTAGATTAAAAATGCGTGAGTATTGTACTATTGCTAACGATGCCAAAACATCGCATATTCAATGTAAAAAGAACAAGAGCAACGGGCCATTAAGTTAATTTAAAAATAACTCGTACCGGATAAGTCGAATACGTATCCAGGGAAAATTTATTAATTTTAAAATTGACCGGCGGAAACAGGTTCTCGCCTCCCACCACTTTTGTGTAGCGGCCGCCAAATCAATTTTGTTTTTATAATTGATTCAAAAAATTGAAATTCACGCATAGTTATCTGTGCCTGAAGTGGGTCATTTTCATTGCATTGTTAGTAAGATCGAAACCATAGAAACCATACAAAACGCATACGACTATTTCTGTTTTTCATTTCACGCACTGTTTTTTATTAGTTACCTAGCAACATGGTCACTGCATTGAAACTTCAGAGTTCCTTCAAAAATTTGAATTTTTAATTTCAATTTTTTGAATCAATGATTTAATATAAAAATAACTATTGTGGAAAACAGCAAAAAATAAAATAATACCACTAATTGGCGGCTGGTCAGGATAGACCTAACGTTCGAAATTTAGAAAAATATTTTTTTTATTTTAATACTGTTACTTTTCTAATGAAGTGCGAAATAAGTTGTGCCCCATAGCTATCTTTTTTATTTTTCACTACGACAATTACAAAGTGTTGATATTCACAACTTTTCGTGAGCACTTCGATAGAAATGAACAAGAACGCAGGAAAATTCCACACCGAATATTAATATTCTGTCTTGGCCCATGTTTACTTTTATCTACCGCAAAACAAAATGTTCGGATTTGTCAGGGGTATTCTGATTTAAAAAAAGAAGAACATTTGACGAATATTTTAAGTCTCAAACGTTTGGAAAATAATGCAACAACAATTCATAGACTACAAAAAAGCCTATGATTCAGTACCACATTCATGGTTAATTAAAATTCTTAAAATTTATAAAATTAATATTAAATTAAATCACCTTCTTTATATGGATGACATAAAACTTAACAATAACTGAAAATCAATCAATATGTCGTGGTCATTACGAAAATTTAGAATATATAACTAAAGAAGGAGAAATCATTAAAAATTTAAATAAAGGAGAATTTTATAAATATTTAGGTATTAATCAATCAAATCAAATTAAATCTATTCTTTTGGTGTTATAAAATGGTCCAAAACTAATTTAAAGAATATAAATATTCAAACTAGAGTTCTCTTTACAAAATTTTGTAAACATCACCCCAAATCTGCTGTTGAAAGATTTAATTTACCACGCGAAAATGGTGGTAGGGGTTTTTCAAATCTAGAAATTCTACAACACAATCAAATTGCTTCACTAAAAAATTATTTTCTCAATAGAGCTCGTGATATGACACTATAGCAAATATAAAACAAAAGTCTTTACATGGGAGATATTTTAAAGAGCTGAGGGTTTTATATTTGCAATACAAGATCTTGCACCGTTTTGGCTCACAGCGAATATAAAAAACGTCATGATATATTCGCAAAAATTATACACATGAATTTAGCAGTTAAATTCAATTTATTAAAGGATACACAACCACATTACATTTATAAACCAGAAAGTTGTTTAGAAAATGACAATTACAAATTATATTTTGATCGCACAGTTTTAACTGACATTCACATTCAGCATAACAGACCAGACATTATTATTTTAAATAAACAACAAAAGCAAGCATATCTTTTAGATATAGCTGTTCCAAATTCACACAATATAACACAGACATATAATACAAAAATTAATAAATATATTATTATAATTTCAGCAACAGGAATAGTACCGCAATCTCTTTTTAAAAATTTAAAAATTTTGGACTTAGAGAACACATAAAACACAAAAAAGTCAAAATGTGGAGGCGAGACGCCGGTAATTATGTTGATAAGCACTGCACTACTGCCGCCGGGTGGAGGTGGGATACGAAAAGAAGATGCTCTCACTGCTCTCACTCACAATAAGTTCGGAAAAACCGAATTTTATTATCGTATTTAATTGACGTCACAGTTACTTTGGCGAAACAGGAGCTCGCTTTTCGAAGGCATGATGAAAAAGACAGACGAATCAATTTGATATATAAAACCTAACAGGAACGGCTGGTCCATGAGGTCATTTGGGTAATGACCCCCTAAAAAATAAAGGTTTTACCCAACACCAGCCGCGACTGCAATGTACACAAGACTATGACTGCTACATATTATGTTATTTCAACCAAATCAGAAGTACAATAATTTTGAAAAGTAAGTGCAATGTATACTTCTAAATCTATCTAAATTTATTAATATGTAATTTTTTTCAAAACTATCGATCTTTCTTTGAAACATTTTCAATTCACAATTCACTGTTGGAAGCGCTGTACTTTTTAGTATAAATACGTATACGAAAAATTAAAATAATAGTTGAATTAACACATCGTTAAATGTTACGAGGAACATAGTTTTTTGGATTACACAGCAAAATCTTGGAATTTCAGTCCGATATTACTCCATTGAGTCTTTGGACTCACAAATAAATACCTCGAAAAGCCGACAAACATCTGTCTAGAACTTTTCTAGTAACCAGAGGGTATCGTAAACGACCCGTGTTTAGACCTCTTTCGTGAAAGTGACCGACCGCCGGCGCCGCTCGATTTCGTCATAAATCTCAGCCGTACCCCCCACGATAATTGACAAGTCTGTCATACAGCCCTACCATTTAAAACCTTTATTCTCTTCGTTTTAAAAATAGTTTCGCATGGTTTTTCTCTCTTCTCGTTTTACAATGGTCCAGTGACTAATAAATGAGTGTTGTGTTATGAGTTTGTTCGAGCTCAAAAAAACGTGGTTCGAAATTGTTTAACGTTTAACGAATGGTAAGTTATTCTAGTTTTTATGTTGGTCTTAACGTGTTAGGGGCCAAGAATACAACATTGTCTGTCCATTATAACATAGAACTGATATGTTGAATTCAGATCTCTAATTATTTAAAAACCAAAAAAATAAAGCAGCAGTCAAAGTGGCATGTACGCGTAACCTAATATATATTTTTTTTACATTAAAAGATCGCCGTCTTCCTCGTCGCACTTACGACATTTGCATATGTTATCTTTGTTAAACTCACGGAAGGAATATAATGAACCGGTCACCCGTCCAAGTGCTGACCGCTGCCCGCGTGGCTTACCTTCGGTGATCGAACGACAACCTTTACCGTTTGACGAGTTTTTATTCTGCAATTGTTTACAATTAATCGACAAAAAAAATTGTTTTCTTAATTATCTAGTACTTAAAGCTATGAATCTACATTATACGGGTCTGTGCATGTTTCCGAATACCTGCACGAAAAACAAATCGGTTCGGTGGTTGCTATGGATTTCAAAAAAAAACAAAAAGTGTTGGGGGGCAACGGCACGCGGTGTTCCCAAGCGGTCACCCATCCAAGTACTGACCGCGCCCGACGTTGCTTAACTTCGGTGATCGGACGAGAACCGGTGCTTTTCAACGTGGTATGGCCGTTGCCGTGGTGTTTAGGTGTGATCGTTGGTGTAAAATATATTGCTTTTAACATTCCGATGCACGAATATGAACATCAAAACGCGATGCGTTTCGTTTCCGTATGCACTTACCCTCTGACGACCGACGTCGGACCGAACTAACGGGAAATCCCACAACAACCACCACGTCACGCTCTAACGACAAGAGAGACTACTAGACGGACTGGCGATCTCCCGCGTCGCACATTTTTCGACCGCCGGCGGCGGTGGAAAATCCAGAATTTCACCCCACCTACCGCGCTGCTTGCTCCGACGACGACGAGATTCCCACATTTGGATCGACCGAAATATGTAAGTAATATCAGGAAGTTCCGATTTTCGAGAGGAGACCTGTGTTTCTATTTACCTATCTATAATAATTATCGTTATAATCATCATATCATTATTATTATTATTAACATTATTATTTATTACCATTATTATTATTATTATTATTATTTATCGTCCCTCGGATTCGGCGATCTTCGAAAATCCAAGTTGGACCGTTAGACATTCGAACGCGGTGTGCGTGGCTGACGAGTTGTTATTTTTGGCGTTTTTTCTTCGATCTTCACCCCGACTTCGGACGACGCAGGTCGGACACGAAATTACGAAGAGAGAAAGACGGAAGAAAGGAAGAAAACCTGAAGATCCGTCGAAGAAAATATCGGAAAACTCGTAGGTGCGGCATCGGTCGGACGATGAAGACCGTCTCCTTTCGGATGATCCTCTCGACGGACTTTCGGCCGTCCCGAAGGGTCCGGACGGCAACGGGACCCGTCGTCGACTCGTCCCGTTTCAACTTCCGCCGAAAACGATCGACCTGAACGTCGGAGAGGCGGTTCGCGGCATCCTGTTGTCGGAATTGCCTCGGTTCGAACACCAGGTCCTTTCTGTGCTTCGACCGTTTCGGAAGCGTTTGGCGACGCGAAGATGTCGTAAAATCGAGAAGGTGGCGCGGTATTCCGGGAAGAGATGGACCAATATTTCGGCGAACGAAATATGGATTCCCGGAATCGACGCGTCTACCCCGCACCGCCGACGTAAACCGTCGGTCCCGAATCGAAACCGTGACGACCCGGATTTAGGGCTGGTGGTTGGAGGGGCGTGTACCTGATTCGAAACCCACCGACGTTCCGAGACGAACTTCGCTATCTCCAGGGAAACTTCGGAAACCGAGTTCGGCCAGCTTGATCACACGGTGGCGATGGTGATCGAGGAAAGAGGACGATGCCATCACGCGGGCAACGATTCCGAGGCCTGCAATTTCTTCGACGGCGGACGCGGTGCGCGTTCAGTCTTCCGTCCGCAGTGGCGACTATTTTATAAAGACTTAGAAAATTTTTTTGTTCAATTCTCGTTCACGAGGTGCTCGAAGTGTACGTGTGTGAGCAAGTGTTTTTTCAATAATTATTATTAACTTTTAACGTTTTAACGTGAAAGATGGCCGACGTCGAAAATCAAACAGCATCATCGGTCACCACCGGTTCCGCTGCCACCCCTCAATCCCACGCGAAGAAAGAGAAAAAAGCGAAAAATCCCAGGGCGAAACCGTCCCATCCTCCGACATCCGAGATGGTAAACAACGCCATCAAGGGACTCAAGGAACGCGGAGGATCGTCTCTTCAGGCCATCAAGAAGTTCGTCGCCGCAAATTACAAAGTCGACGCCGAAAAGGTCGCCCCTTTCATCAAGAAATATCTGAAAGGCGCCGTGGCGTCGGGATCTCTGGTTCAGACGAAAGGTAAGGGCGCGTCGGGTTCGTTCAAGCTCGCCTCGTCCACCTCCGGTGGTGCCAAAGTCGCCTCCGCCTCCGACAAGAGGAAACCCGCTTCGTCCGCCGCATCCAAGACGAAAAAATCATCCGCCAAACGTACCGCCGTCGCGACGACTTCCGACAAGGCTTCCTCGAAGACAGCCAAAAAACAAGCCTCCCCCAAAGCGAAGAAGACTGCTGCCGAAAAGAAGAGCGCCGTCGCTGCCTCCGCCGCCGCAGCGAAAGCCAAGAAATCGGCCGCCTCCTCGGCAGAAAAGAAAACTAGAGCCGCCCCGAAACCCCGATCGCCTTCCAAAGCGAAGAAATCTAACAAGGCTGGTCCGACTAAAAAACCCAAAGCACCCAAACCCAAGACAGCCAAAGCCATTCCTGTCAAGGTGAAAAAGGCCGCTTCGCCGAAGAGGAAAAAGTGAGAAACGTGGATGGATACTCGACTCATGTTCGTTCGGCTGTGCCTCGTTCCGACGTCATCATCGTACTACCGGCAACGGGGCACGCACAAATGGCCCTTTTCAGGGCCACACGATAATCTACGACGAAAAAAAGAAATAAAACTATCCTTACGGCGAAACCAAATAAAATAGATAGCATCAGCTGGCAGGTAGGTGATGACAGGATGCAATAAAATTTTACGAACGACCGCAACCCAACCCGAATCGAGAGGACCGACCGATTATTGACATTTTTATTTTATTCATTTCCGGTTGAAGGGCGATATATTTTTTTTTTTGCCTGTAAAGTTTGAGGTTCTGAAAAGAACCGATTTTTTTGTTATAAAATTCGTGTTTCGTGTTGTTCTTCCGAAACACGATGTGGAAAAATTTAAGCGCGTTCACCCCGAATACGTCTGGCAAGTTGGATGTCCTTTGGCATGATGGTTACACGTTTGGCGTGGATGGCGCACAAATTCGTGTCCTCGAACAGACCGACCAAGTAAGCTTCGCTCGCTTCCTGGAGGGCCATCACGGCGGAGCTTTGGAAGCGCAAATCGGTTTTGAAATCCTGAGCGATCTCCCTCACCAAACGTTGAAAGGGAAGCTTGCGGATGAGCAACTCGGTACTTTTCTGGTAACGACGGATCTCACGCAGAGCCACGGTACCAGGTCTGTAACGGTGGGGCTTCTTGACGCCGCCAGTGGCGGGAGCGCTTTTCCTGGCCGCTTTGGTAGCCAGTTGTTTCCTGGGGGCTTTTCCTCCGGTGGACTTGCGTGCGGTCTGCTTGGTCCTGGCCATTTCGAATGAAACGAATGAAAAACAAAACTGACAATTATTAAAATCGACTCTGACGATCGTTAGACGTGCACGCGTCGAAAGGTAAACGGGTACTAAAAATTCCGCCATATTAAATTGTACTTTTATACGTGAACAAAGTCAACGGCTGACTTCGTCGATTGGTCGATGGTGAACCGTTGAATCTATATAAGGCTCCGTTAGTTGAAATTTTGCGGTAGTTGACTTCCTAGGGACGAGGTGTGCAGGTATTTTGTGTCAGTTGAAATAATCTGAAAAGATGACCGGTCGCGGTAAAGGAGGCAAAGGATTGGGAAAAGGAGGAGCGAAGCGTCATCGCAAAGTCCTGCGTGACAACATCCAGGGCATCACGAAACCCGCTATCAGAAGATTGGCTCGTCGTGGCGGCGTGAAACGTATTTCCGGTTTGATCTACGAAGAAACTCGCGGAGTCCTGAAAGTGTTCTTGGAAAATGTCATCCGAGATGCCGTCACCTACACGGAACACGCCAAACGTAAAACCGTGACAGCGATGGACGTCGTCTACGCTTTGAAACGTCAAGGACGCACCCTCTACGGTTTCGGAGGTTAATTTCCTGGCGCTCTTCACCGTTCGAGAAAACCAGAATAAAATATGAAATACAAAATCGGTTCTTTTCAGAACCACAAAATAAAAATAAGAGGAAAAAAAAGAAACATGATGTTCTTTCGAGAAACAACGGACAATTATTACTAACTGACTACCTGATAAATGTACCAAGATCGTAAACACCCCTTGCTTTCCTTTTGGCATTGCAGTCGTAAATGATAATAATACAAAAAGAAAAGATGCATCGGTCATTTTACGAAAAAAAAAAGCTATAGTGGCCCTGAGAAGGGCCGATATTTTGAGTTTTCGCCACGGAGATGGATCGATCGTTCGTTTAAGGTTTCTTCTCGGTTTTTTTGGGTAAAAGTACGGCCTGAATGTTGGGTAAGACACCGCCTTGGGCGATCGTAACTCCGGACAGGAGTTTGTTCAATTCCTCGTCGTTTCTGATGGCCAGCTGCAGATGACGCGGTATAATACGTGTCTTCTTGTTGTCACGGGCAGCGTTTCCTGCCAATTCTAGAACTTCGGCGGCTAAGTACTCCATGACGGCGGCCAAATAGACGGGAGCTCCTGCACCGACGCGTTCCGCGTAATTTCCTTTTCTGAGAAGACGATGTATCCTACCCACCGGAAACTGGAGACCGGCACGGCTCGAACGGGATTTCGCTTTTCCCTTCACTTTACCTCCTTTACCGCGACCTGACATTTTAAGTTCGTTCGTTAGACACCACGAGAAGTAATAAAACTGACGGACGGGACTCGTCGATTGTAAAAGCTGGTAGCTGTGCTTCGAATTTATAGCCTCCGTGATAGGAGAATAGGACGTGACGATTGGTGGGAGCCCGTTTTCAGGTGGGGTTCTGGTGAACACACTACCTATCAGAAAGGTGGTGGTGCAAAGTTAACGCACGCACACGAGTCAGAGCAGTTCGCGAGTTTGTTGAATCGAATTGAATTGAAAAATGCCGCCGAAGACAAGTGGTAAGGCAGCCAAGAAGGCCGGGAAAGCTCAGAAGAACATTTCCAAGAGCGACAAAAAAAAGAAGCGCAGGAGGAAGGAGAGCTATGCCATCTACATCTACAAGGTGTTGAAACAAGTCCATCCCGACACCGGTATCTCTAGTAAGGCTATGAGCATAATGAACAGTTTCGTGAACGACATCTTCGAACGTATCGCCGCTGAAGCTTCCCGTCTGGCACACTACAACAAACGTTCGACGATCACCAGCAGAGAAATTCAAACTGCCGTGCGTCTGTTGTTGCCCGGTGAGTTGGCCAAGCACGCCGTCTCCGAAGGTACCAAAGCCGTCACCAAGTACACCAGTTCGAAATAGATGTTTTTCGTTTTCGACACATTTATAAACGGTTCTTTTCAGAACCACAAAAACTCTCGAACAAAAAAGAAAAAGACGTGAAACAGCGATTTTTAATTAACTTTTATTATGTCATTATTATTATTATTAGGTTTCATGCATTATCGGTATTTTGCACCCATGCCTATCCAACTTGTAGTTATGTGGTTATTGTATTCGAAATAATTTAGTTGATTGAGGTTATGTTATGAATAAATTTCTATTTTGCCAGAATACAACTCTTCGGAAGAAGAAATCAAATAAACAATCGTACATCTGCTGAACAACCTAGTTGATGGTTGATGGATTTGCATTACCCAGCATATAGCCTAAATGTTCATCTTTAGTGAAATTAAAATTACTTAGCTTTTTTAAGAAAGAAAAAATTAGAACGAATTCTCATCGAAAAAACCGCGATTCCTACAAATGATACAGATGGTTTTGTAGTCGCGTATGTTATTGAATACAATGAGCCGACATTTTTCCGACTCTTTGTTTCATCGAAAACGTTGTTGACATTAGCAAGGAACGTTAAGGATTCCCTGAAACAGACAATTTCACTGTTTTGGAATAGCAGTATGTGCAAATGAGAGGACAGAAGACTTTGAAAAAAGGAGTGAACAAAACTGTACTTTAGTACAGAATGTTATGTTTATTTTAATTTCAATTGTTCCTGTTTTAATGAGATTTTTTATGTTCCTAAATCATTTTCTATTTTTTTTTTCATTAGAGAAGAGTTATTGTCGAGTTATTATCTCTACCTAGCATAAAAATTAAAATACTTTGCAACATTACGTTATTATACATTGCATATCTGACATAAAATACTTGCAAAAATTACTTAGCTAATTAATATTACGCATGACAACTCACATTATTTACTTTGCAAAACATTATAGAATACATAACAGATAATTGTGACCCTGTGTATTGTTCATTGGAATTAAAATAAAAAAAACGTGATTTCGTCAATCGCCGTTATTTGCGACTTCAGGCAACTGTCGCTAAGAGCTATTTTTGTTTCTCCGTTCAATTTCCCGATAAAATCGTCGACTTAGTTATTAACTAAGTTCTTCAGTTAGGTGGTATCAACAATACCACAATAGCCATGTTGCCGGAGTTTTTTGATAAAAGACTTGCTAGTTGGAATACAGAAAATATTTACCAAACACCTATTCACGATAATAAACCGGGGCACTATTGTGGGTTTTCGGTTGGTTTTATATTATATTAGGTACTCACCCTTCGTAACGTGTCTCCACGAAAAAACGTCACTTTCACACTAACCACCTTTCGTTTTAACTCTCGCGACGATAACTGAAATGTTGACGCGCGCCGGACAGATTCACGGACATACAACCACCCACCCACCCCGCGCCCCGGTTTCCGTCTGGACTGGTTCTGTCGTCCGAGTGAGTGCCAAAAATTAGCGTTCGTCTATTAAATGATTGTCGGATGATGATTATTGACGGACACTTTTATCGCACCCGATCACACTTTAGTTACTACCTACGTTTAGTATCGACGACGCATCGTTTCGATTATTGAAATTCGAATTGAATTTTTTTTTTTTCTAGTTTTCGACGTAGATTCGCGTGACACAAATATTATGAGCCTTTTTGGATCGATTTCGTGTGCATCACGCCATTTCTACGGGCGAACGTGAATGTGTGATGTTGACGTGATGGAAGCAACGTTTAGGCAATCCGCATTACGTATTACTATCAATTATATTTTAAACGAATGAAAACTTCAATTCAGAAGTGTGATAATCCCGATCCATTCAAGTTTTGTTAATTTTAGATTAAAAATGCGTGAGTATTGTACTATTGCTAACGATGCCAAAACATCGCATATTCAATGTAAAAAGAACAAGAGCAACGGGCCATTAAGTTAATTTAAAAATAACTCGTACCGGATAAGTCGAATACGTATCCAGGGAAAATTTATTAATTTTAAAATTGACCGGCGGAAACAGGTTCTCGCCTCCCACCACTTTTGTGTAGCGGCCGCCAAATCAATTTTGTTTTTATATAATTGATTCAAAAAATTGAAATTCACGCATAGTTATCTGTGCCTGAAGTGGGTCATTTTCATTGCATTGTTAGTAAGATCGAAACCATAGAAACCATACAAAACGCATACGACTATTTCTGTTTTTCATTTCACGCACTGTTTTTTATTAGTTACCTAGCAACATGGTCACTGCATTGAAACTTCAGAGTTCCTTCAAAAATTTGAATTTTTAATTTCAATTTTTTGAATCAATGATTTAATATAAAAATAACTATTGTGGAAAACAGCAAAAAATAAAATAATACCACTAATTGGCGGCTGGTCAGGATAGACCTAACGTTCGAAATTTAGAAAAATATTTTTTTTATTTTAATACTGTTACTTTTCTAATGAAGTGCGAAATAAGTTGTGCCCCATAGCTATCTTTTTTATTTTTCACTACGACAATTACAAAGTGTTGATATTCACAACTTTTCGTGAGCACTTCGATAGAAATGAACAAGAACGCAGGAAAATTCCACACCGAATATTAATATTCTGTCTTGGCCCATGTTTACTTTTATCTACCGCAAAACAAAATGTTCGGATTTGTCAGGGGTATTCTGATTTAAAAAAAGAAGAACATTTGACGAATATTTTAAGTCTCAAACGTTTGGAAAATAATGCAACAACAATTCATAGACTACAAAAAAGCCTATGATTCAGTACCACATTCATGGTTAATTAAAATTCTTAAAATTTATAAAATTAATATTAAATTAAATCACCTTCTTTATATGGATGACATAAAACTTAACAATAACTGAAAATCAATCAATATGTCGTGGTCATTACGAAAATTTAGAATATATAACTAAAGAAGGAGAAATCATTAAAAATTTAAATAAAGGAGAATTTTATAAATATTTAGGTATTAATCAATCAAATCAAATTAAATCTATTCTTTTGGTGTTATAAAATGGTCCAAAACTAATTTAAAGAATATAAATATTCAAACTAGAGTTCTCTTTACAAAATTTTGTAAACATCACCCCAAATCTGCTGTTGAAAGATTTAATTTACCACGCGAAAATGGTGGTAGGGGTTTTTCAAATCTAGAAATTCTACAACACAATCAAATTGCTTCACTAAAAAATTATTTTCTCAATAGAGCTCGTGATATGACACTATAGCAAATATAAAACAAAAGTCTTTACATGGGAGATATTTTAAAGAGCTGAGGGTTTTATATTTGCAATACAAGATCTTGCACCGTTTTGGCTCACAGCGAATATAAAAAACGTCATGATATATTCGCAAAAATTATACACATGAATTTAGCAGTTAAATTCAATTTATTAAAGGATACACAACCACATTACATTTATAAACCAGAAAGTTGTTTAGAAAATGACAATTACAAATTATATTTTGATCGCACAGTTTTAACTGACATTCACATTCAGCATAACAGACCAGACATTATTATTTTAAATAAACAACAAAAGCAAGCATATCTTTTAGATATAGCTGTTCCAAATTCACACAATATAACACAGACATATAATACAAAAATTAATAAATATATTATTATAATTTCAGCAACAGGAATAGTACCGCAATCTCTTTTTAAAAATTTAAAAATTTTGGACTTAGAGAACACATAAAACACAAAAAAGTCAAAATGTGGAGGCGAGACGCCGGTAATTATGTTGATAAGCACTGCACTACTGCCGCCGGGTGGAGGTGGGATACGAAAAGAAGATGCTCTCACTGCTCTCACTCACAATAAGTTCGGAAAAACCGAATTTTATTATCGTATTTAATTGACGTCACAGTTACTTTGGCGAAACAGGAGCTCGCTTTTCGAAGGCATGATGAAAAAGACAGACGAATCAATTTGATATATAAAACCTAACAGGAACGGCTGGTCCATGAGGTCATTTGGGTAATGACCCCCTAAAAAATAAAGGTTTTACCCAACACCAGCCGCGACTGCAATGTACACAAGACTATGACTGCTACATATTATGTTATTTCAACCAAATCAGAAGTACAATAATTTTGAAAAGTAAGTGCAATGTATACTTCTAAATCTATCTAAATTTATTAATATGTAATTTTTTTCAAAACTATCGATCTTTCTTTGAAACATTTTCAATTCACAATTCACTGTTGGAAGCGCTGTACTTTTTAGTATAAATACGTATACGAAAAATTAAAATAATAGTTGAATTAACACATCGTTAAATGTTACGAGGAACATAGTTTTTTGGATTACACAGCAAAATCTTGGAATTTCAGTCCGATATTACTCCATTGAGTCTTTGGACTCACAAATAAATACCTCGAAAAGCCGACAAACATCTGTCTAGAACTTTTCTAGTAACCAGAGGGTATCGTAAACGACCCGTGTTTAGACCTCTTTCGTGAAAGTGACCGACCGCCGGCGCCGCTCGATTTCGTCATAAATCTCAGCCGTACCCCCCACGATAATTGACAAGTCTGTCATACAGCCCTACCATTTAAAACCTTTATTCTCTTCGTTTTAAAAATAGTTTCGCATGGTTTTTCTCTCTTCTCGTTTTACAATGGTCCAGTGACTAATAAATGAGTGTTGTGTTATGAGTTTGTTCGAGCTCAAAAAAACGTGGTTCGAAATTGTTTAACGTTTAACGAATGGTAAGTTATTCTAGTTTTTATGTTGGTCTTAACGTGTTAGGGGCCAAGAATACAACATTGTCTGTCCATTATAACATAGAACTGATATGTTGAATTCAGATCTCTAATTATTTAAAAACCAAAAAAATAAAGCAGCAGTCAAAGTGGCATGTACGCGTAACCTAATATATATTTTTTTTACATTAAAAGATCGCCGTCTTCCTCGTCGCACTTACGACATTTGCATATGTTATCTTTGTTAAACTCACGGAAGGAATATAATGAACCGGTCACCCGTCCAAGTGCTGACCGCTGCCCGCGTGGCTTACCTTCGGTGATCGAACGACAACCTTTACCGTTTGACGAGTTTTTATTCTGCAATTGTTTACAATTAATCGACAAAAAAAATTGTTTTCTTAATTATCTAGTACTTAAAGCTATGAATCTACATTATACGGGTCTGTGCATGTTTCCGAATACCTGCACGAAAAACAAATCGGTTCGGTGGTTGCTATGGATTTCAAAAAAAAACAAAAAGTGTTGGGGGGCAACGGCACGCGGTGTTCCCAAGCGGTCACCCATCCAAGTACTGACCGCGCCCGACGTTGCTTAACTTCGGTGATCGGACGAGAACCGGTGCTTTTCAACGTGGTATGGCCGTTGCCGTGGTGTTTAGGTGTGATCGTTGGTGTAAAATATATTGCTTTTAACATTCCGATGCACGAATATGAACATCAAAACGCGATGCGTTTCGTTTCCGTATGCACTTACCCTCTGACGACCGACGTCGGACCGAACTAACGGGAAATCCCACAACAACCACCACGTCACGCTCTAACGACAAGAGAGACTACTAGACGGACTGGCGATCTCCCGCGTCGCACATTTTTCGACCGCCGGCGGCGGTGGAAAATCCAGAATTTCACCCCACCTACCGCGCTGCTTGCTCCGACGACGACGAGATTCCCACATTTGGATCGACCGAAATATGTAAGTAATATCAGGAAGTTCCGATTTTCGAGAGGAGACCTGTGTTTCTATTTACCTATCTATAATAATTATCGTTATAATCATCATATCATTATTATTATTATTAACATTATTATTTATTACCATTATTATTATTATTATTATTATTTATCGTCCCTCGGATTCGGCGATCTTCGAAAATCCAAGTTGGACCGTTAGACATTCGAACGCGGTGTGCGTGGCTGACGAGTTGTTATTTTTGGCGTTTTTTCTTCGATCTTCACCCCGACTTCGGACGACGCAGGTCGGACACGAAATTACGAAGAGAGAAAGACGGAAGAAAGGAAGAAAACCTGAAGATCCGTCGAAGAAAATATCGGAAAACTCGTAGGTGCGGCATCGGTCGGACGATGAAGACCGTCTCCTTTCGGATGATCCTCTCGACGGACTTTCGGCCGTCCCGAAGGGTCCGGACGGCAACGGGACCCGTCGTCGACTCGTCCCGTTTCAACTTCCGCCGAAAACGATCGACCTGAACGTCGGAGAGGCGGTTCGCGGCATCCTGTTGTCGGAATTGCCTCGGTTCGAACACCAGGTCCTTTCTGTGCTTCGACCGTTTCGGAAGCGTTTGGCGACGCGAAGATGTCGTAAAATCGAGAAGGTGGCGCGGTATTCCGGGAAGAGATGGACCAATATTTCGGCGAACGAAATATGGATTCCCGGAATCGACGCGTCTACCCCGCACCGCCGACGTAAACCGTCGGTCCCGAATCGAAACCGTGACGACCCGGATTTAGGGCTGGTGGTTGGAG
>NW_027184204.1:0-20839 GCF_963966145.1 Tenebrio molitor | reverse complement strand
GTGAGTTTAACAAAGATAACATATGCAAATGTCGTAAGTGCGACGAGGAAGACGGCGATCTTTTAATGTAAAAAAAATATATATTAGGTTACGCGTACATGCCACTTTGACTGCTGCTTTATTTTTTTGGTTTTTAAATAATTAGAGATCTGAATTCAACATATCAGTTCTATGTTATAATGGACAGACAATGTTGTATTCTTGGCCCCTAACACGTTAAGACCAACATAAAAACTAGAATAACTTACCATTCGTTAAACGTTAAACAATTTCGAACCACGTTTTTTTGAGCTCGAACAAACTCATAACACAACACTCATTTATTAGTCACTGGACCATTGTAAAACGAGAAGAGAGAAAAACCATGCGAAACTATTTTTAAAACGAAGAGAATAAAGGTTTTAAATGGTAGGGCTGTATGACAGACTTGTCAATTATCGTGGGGGGTACGGCTGAGATTTATGACGAAATCGAGCGGCGCCGGCGGTCGGTCACTTTCACGAAAGAGGTCTAAACACGGGTCGTTTACGATACTCTGGTTACTAGAAAAGTTCTAGACAGATGTTTGTCGGCTTTTCGAGGTATTTATTTGTGAGTCCAAAGACTCAATGGAGTAATATCGGACTGAAATTCCAAGATTTTGCTGTGTAATCCAAAAAACTATGTTCCTCGTAACATTTAACGATGTGTTAATTCAACTATTATTTTAATTTTTCGTATACGTATTTATACTAAAAAGTACAGCGCTTCCAACAGTGAATTGTGAATTGAAAATGTTTCAAAGAAAGATCGATAGTTTTGAAAAAAATTACATATTAATAAATTTAGATAGATTTAGAAGTATACATTGCACTTACTTTTCAAAATTATTGTACTTCTGATTTGGTTGAAATAACATAATATGTAGCAGTCATAGTCTTGTGTACATTGCAGTCGCGGCTGGTGTTGGGTAAAACCTTTATTTTTTAGGGGGTCATTACCCAAATGACCTCATGGACCAGCCGTTCCTGTTAGGTTTTATATATCAAATTGATTCGTCTGTCTTTTTCATCATGCCTTCGAAAAGCGAGCTCCTGTTTCGCCAAAGTAACTGTGACGTCAATTAAATACGATAATAAAATTCGGTTTTTCCGAACTTATTGTGAGTGAGAGCAGTGAGAGCATCTTCTTTTCGTATCCCACCTCCACCCGGCGGCAGTAGTGCAGTGCTTATCAACATAATTACCGGCGTCTCGCCTCCACATTTTGACTTTTTTGTGTTTTATGTGTTCTCTAAGTCCAAAATTTTTAAATTTTTAAAAAGAGATTGCGGTACTATTCCTGTTGCTGAAATTATAATAATATATTTATTAATTTTTGTATTATATGTCTGTGTTATATTGTGTGAATTTGGAACAGCTATATCTAAAAGATATGCTTGCTTTTGTTGTTTATTTAAAATAATAATGTCTGGTCTGTTATGCTGAATGTGAATGTCAGTTAAAACTGTGCGATCAAAATATAATTTGTAATTGTCATTTTCTAAACAACTTTCTGGTTTATAAATGTAATGTGGTTGTGTATCCTTTAATAAATTGAATTTAACTGCTAAATTCATGTGTATAATTTTTGCGAATATATCATGACGTTTTTTATATTCGCTGTGAGCCAAAACGGTGCAAGATCTTGTATTGCAAATATAAAACCCTCAGCTCTTTAAAATATCTCCCATGTAAAGACTTTTGTTTTATATTTGCTATAGTGTCATATCACGAGCTCTATTGAGAAAATAATTTTTTAGTGAAGCAATTTGATTGTGTTGTAGAATTTCTAGATTTGAAAAACCCCTACCACCATTTTCGCGTGGTAAATTAAATCTTTCAACAGCAGATTTGGGGTGATGTTTACAAAATTTTGTAAAGAGAACTCTAGTTTGAATATTTATATTCTTTAAATTAGTTTTGGACCATTTTATAACACCAAAAGAATAGATTTAATTTGATTTGATTGATTAATACCTAAATATTTATAAAATTCTCCTTTATTTAAATTTTTAATGATTTCTCCTTCTTTAGTTATATATTCTAAATTTTCGTAATGACCACGACATATTGATTGATTTTCAGTTATTGTTAAGTTTTATGTCATCCATATAAAGAAGGTGATTTAATTTAATATTAATTTTATAAATTTTAAGAATTTTAATTAACCATGAATGTGGTACTGAATCATAGGCTTTTTTGTAGTCTATGAATTGTTGTTGCATTATTTTCCAAACGTTTGAGACTTAAAATATTCGTCAAATGTTCTTCTTTTTTTAAATCAGAATACCCCTGACAAATCCGAACATTTTGTTTTGCGGTAGATAAAAGTAAACATGGGCCAAGACAGAATATTAATATTCGGTGTGGAATTTTCCTGCGTTCTTGTTCATTTCTATCGAAGTGCTCACGAAAAGTTGTGAATATCAACACTTTGTAATTGTCGTAGTGAAAAATAAAAAAGATAGCTATGGGGCACAACTTATTTCGCACTTCATTAGAAAAGTAACAGTATTAAAATAAAAAAAATATTTTTCTAAATTTCGAACGTTAGGTCTATCCTGACCAGCCGCCAATTAGTGGTATTATTTTATTTTTTGCTGTTTTCCACAATAGTTATTTTTATATTAAATCATTGATTCAAAAAATTGAAATTAAAAATTCAAATTTTTGAAGGAACTCTGAAGTTTCAATGCAGTGACCATGTTGCTAGGTAACTAATAAAAAACAGTGCGTGAAATGAAAAACAGAAATAGTCGTATGCGTTTTGTATGGTTTCTATGGTTTCGATCTTACTAACAATGCAATGAAAATGACCCACTTCAGGCACAGATAACTATGCGTGAATTTCAATTTTTTGAATCAATTATATAAAAACAAAATTGATTTGGCGGCCGCTACACAAAAGTGGTGGGAGGCGAGAACCTGTTTCCGCCGGTCAATTTTAAAATTAATAAATTTTCCCTGGATACGTATTCGACTTATCCGGTACGAGTTATTTTTAAATTAACTTAATGGCCCGTTGCTCTTGTTCTTTTTACATTGAATATGCGATGTTTTGGCATCGTTAGCAATAGTACAATACTCACGCATTTTTAATCTAAAATTAACAAAACTTGAATGGATCGGGATTATCACACTTCTGAATTGAAGTTTTCATTCGTTTAAAATATAATTGATAGTAATACGTAATGCGGATTGCCTAAACGTTGCTTCCATCACGTCAACATCACACATTCACGTTCGCCCGTAGAAATGGCGTGATGCACACGAAATCGATCCAAAAAGGCTCATAATATTTGTGTCACGCGAATCTACGTCGAAAACTAGAAAAAAAAAAAATTCAATTCGAATTTCAATAATCGAAACGATGCGTCGTCGATACTAAACGTAGGTAGTAACTAAAGTGTGATCGGGTGCGATAAAAGTGTCCGTCAATAATCATCATCCGACAATCATTTAATAGACGAACGCTAATTTTTGGCACTCACTCGGACGACAGAACCAGTCCAGACGGAAACCGGGGCGCGGGGTGGGTGGGTGGTTGTATGTCCGTGAATCTGTCCGGCGCGCGTCAACATTTCAGTTATCGTCGCGAGAGTTAAAACGAAAGGTGGTTAGTGTGAAAGTGACGTTTTTTCGTGGAGACACGTTACGAAGGGTGAGTACCTAATATAATATAAAACCAACCGAAAACCCACAATAGTGCCCCGGTTTATTATCGTGAATAGGTGTTTGGTAAATATTTTCTGTATTCCAACTAGCAAGTCTTTTATCAAAAAACTCCGGCAACATGGCTATTGTGGTATTGTTGATACCACCTAACTGAAGAACTTAGTTAATAACTAAGTCGACGATTTTATCGGGAAATTGAACGGAGAAACAAAAATAGCTCTTAGCGACAGTTGCCTGAAGTCGCAAATAACGGCGATTGACGAAATCACGTTTTTTTTATTTTAATTCCAATGAACAATACACAGGGTCACAATTATCTGTTATGTATTCTATAATGTTTTGCAAAGTAAATAATGTGAGTTGTCATGCGTAATATTAATTAGCTAAGTAATTTTTGCAAGTATTTTATGTCAGATATGCAATGTATAATAACGTAATGTTGCAAAGTATTTTAATTTTTATGCTAGGTAGAGATAATAACTCGACAATAACTCTTCTCTAATGAAAAAAAAAATAGAAAATGATTTAGGAACATAAAAAATCTCATTAAAACAGGAACAATTGAAATTAAAATAAACATAACATTCTGTACTAAAGTACAGTTTTGTTCACTCCTTTTTTCAAAGTCTTCTGTCCTCTCATTTGCACATACTGCTATTCCAAAACAGTGAAATTGTCTGTTTCAGGGAATCCTTAACGTTCCTTGCTAATGTCAACAACGTTTTCGATGAAACAAAGAGTCGGAAAAATGTCGGCTCATTGTATTCAATAACATACGCGACTACAAAACCATCTGTATCATTTGTAGGAATCGCGGTTTTTTCGATGAGAATTCGTTCTAATTTTTTCTTTCTTAAAAAAGCTAAGTAATTTTAATTTCACTAAAGATGAACATTTAGGCTATATGCTGGGTAATGCAAATCCATCAACCATCAACTAGGTTGTTCAGCAGATGTACGATTGTTTATTTGATTTCTTCTTCCGAAGAGTTGTATTCTGGCAAAATAGAAATTTATTCATAACATAACCTCAATCAACTAAATTATTTCGAATACAATAACCACATAACTACAAGTTGGATAGGCATGGGTGCAAAATACCGATAATGCATGAAACCTAATAATAATAATAATGACATAATAAAAGTTAATTAAAAATCGCTGTTTCACGTCTTTTTCTTTTTTGTTCGAGAGTTTTTGTGGTTCTGAAAAGAACCGTTTATAAATGTGTCGAAAACGAAAAACATCTATTTCGAACTGGTGTACTTGGTGACGGCTTTGGTACCTTCGGAGACGGCGTGCTTGGCCAACTCACCGGGCAACAACAGACGCACGGCAGTTTGAATTTCTCTGCTGGTGATCGTCGAACGTTTGTTGTAGTGTGCCAGACGGGAAGCTTCAGCGGCGATACGTTCGAAGATGTCGTTCACGAAACTGTTCATTATGCTCATAGCCTTACTAGAGATACCGGTGTCGGGATGGACTTGTTTCAACACCTTGTAGATGTAGATGGCATAGCTCTCCTTCCTCCTGCGCTTCTTTTTTTTGTCGCTCTTGGAAATGTTCTTCTGAGCTTTCCCGGCCTTCTTGGCCTTGTCTTCGGCGGCATTTTTCAATTCAATTCGATTCAACAAACTCGCGAACTGCTCTGACTCGTGTGCGTGCGTTAACTTTGCACCACCACCTTTCTGATAGGTAGTGTGTTCACCAGAACCCCACCTGAAAACGGGCTCCCACCAATCGTCACGTCCTATTCTCCTATCACGGAGGCTATAAATTCGAAGCACAGCTACCAGCTTTTACAATCGACGAGTCCCGTCCGTCAGTTTTATTACTTCTCGTGGTGTCTAACGAACGAACTTAAAATGTCAGGTCGCGGTAAAGGAGGTAAAGTGAAGGGAAAAGCGAAATCCCGTTCGAGCCGTGCCGGTCTCCAGTTTCCGGTGGGTAGGATACATCGTCTTCTCAGAAAAGGAAATTACGCGGAACGCGTCGGTGCAGGAGCTCCCGTCTATTTGGCCGCCGTCATGGAGTACTTAGCCGCCGAAGTTCTAGAATTGGCAGGAAACGCTGCCCGTGACAACAAGAAGACACGTATTATACCGCGTCATCTGCAGCTGGCCATCAGAAACGACGAGGAATTGAACAAACTCCTGTCCGGAGTTACGATCGCCCAAGGCGGTGTCTTACCCAACATTCAGGCCGTACTTTTACCCAAAAAAACCGAGAAGAAACCTTAAACGAACGATCGATCCATCTCCGTGGCGAAAACTCAAAATATCGGCCCTTCTCAGGGCCACTATAGCTTTTTTTTTTCGTAAAATGACCGATGCATCTTTTCTTTTTGTATTATTATCATTGCGGTCGTCAATTTGGCTGTATGAAGAAAGATTTACGACTGCAATGCCAAAAGGAAAGCAAGGGGTGTTTACGATCTTGGTACATTTATCAGGTAGTCCGTTGTTTCTCGAAAGAACATCATGTTTCTTTTTTTTCCTCTTATTTTTATTTTGTGGTTCTGAAAAGAACCGATTTTGTATTTCGTATTTTATTCTGGTTTTCTCGAACGGTGAAGAGCGCCAGGAAATTAACCTCCGAAACCGTAGAGGGTGCGTCCTTGACGTTTCAAAGCGTAGACGACGTCCATCGCTGTCACGGTTTTACGTTTGGCGTGTTCCGTGTAGGTGACGGCATCTCGGATGACATTTTCCAAGAACACTTTCAGGACTCCGCGAGTTTCTTCGTAGATCAAACCGGAAATACGTTTCACGCCGCCACGACGAGCCAATCTTCTGATAGCGGGTTTCGTGATGCCCTGGATGTTGTCACGCAGGACTTTGCGATGACGCTTCGCTCCTCCTTTTCCCAATCCTTTGCCTCCTTTACCGCGACCGGTCATCTTTTCAGATTATTTCAACTGACACAAAATACCTGCACACCTCGTCCCTAGGAAGTCAACTACCGCAAAATTTCAACTAACGGAGCCTTATATAGATTCAACGGTTCACCATCGACCAATCGACGAAGTCAGCCGTTGACTTTGTTCACGTATAAAAGTACAATTTAATATGGCGGAATTTTTAGTACCCGTTTACCTTTCGACGCGTGCACGTCTAACGATCGTCAGTTTTGTTTTTCATTCGTTTCATTCGAAATGGCCAGGACCAAGCAGACCGCACGCAAGTCCACCGGAGGAAAAGCCCCCAGGAAACAACTGGCTACCAAAGCGGCCAGGAAAAGCGCTCCCGCCACTGGCGGCGTCAAGAAGCCCCACCGTTACACTGGTACCGTGGCTCTGCGTGAGATCCGTCGTTACCAGAAAAGTACCGAGTTGCTCATCCGCAAGCTTCCCTTTCAACGTTTGGTGAGGGAGATCGCTCAGGGATTTCAAAACCGATTTGCGCTTCCAAAGCTCCGCCGTGATGGCCCTCCAGGAAGCGAGCGAAGCTTACTTGGTCGGTCTGTTCGAGGACACGAATTTGTGCGCCATCCACGCCAAACGTGTAACCATCATGCCAAAAGGACATCCAACTTGCCAGACGTATTCGGGGTGAACGCGCTTAAATTTTTCCACATCGTGTTTCGGGAAGAACAACAACATCCCGAGAAAAACGAAACACGAATTTTATAACAAAAAAATCGGTTCTTTTCAGAACCTCAAACCTTACAGGCAAAAAAAAAAAATATATCGCCCTTCAACCGGAAATGAATAAAATAAAAATGTCAATAATCGGTCGGTCCTCTCGATTCGGGTTGGGTTGCGGTCGTTCGTAAAATTTTATTGCATCCTGTCATCACCTACCTGCCAGCTGATGCTATCTATTTTATTTGGTTTCGCCGTAAGGATAGTTTTATTTCTTTTTTTCGTCGTAGATTATCGTGTGGCCCTGAAAAGGCCATTTGTGCGTGCCCCGTTGCCGGTAGTACGATGATGACGTCGGAACGAGGCACAGCCGAACGAACATGAGTCGAGTATCCATCCACGTTTCTCACTTTTTCCTCTTCGGCGAAGCGGCCTTTTTCACCTTGACAGGAATGGCTTTGGCTGTCTTGGGTTTGGGTGCTTTGGGTTTTTTAGTCGGACCAGCCTTGTTAGATTTCTTCGCTTTGGAAGGCGATCGGGGTTTCGGGGCGGCTCTAGTTTTCTTTTCTGCCGAGGAGGCGGCCGATTTCTTGGCTTTCGCTGCGGCGGCGGAGGCAGCGACGGCGCTCTTCTTTTCGGCAGCAGTCTTCTTCGCTTTGGGGGAGGCTTGTTTTTTGGCTGTCTTCGAGGAAGCCTTGTCGGAAGTCGTCGCGACGGCGGTACGTTTGGCGGATGATTTTTTCGTCTTGGATGCGGCGGACGAAGCGGGTTTCCTCTTGTCGGAGGCGGAGGCGACTTTGGCACCACCGGAGGTGGACGAGCGAGCTTGAACGAACCCGACGCGCCCTTACCTTTCGTCTGAACCAGAGATCCCGACGCCACGGCGCCTTTCAGATATTTCTTGATGAAAGGGGCGACCTTTTCGGCGTCGACTTTGTAATTTGCGGCGACGAACTTCTTGATGGCCTGAAGAGACGATCCTCCGCGTTCCTTGAGTCCCTTGATGGCGTTGTTTACCATCTCGGATGTCGGAGGATGGGACGGTTTCGCCCTGGGATTTTTCGCTTTTTTCTCTTTCTTCGCGTGGGATTGAGGGGTGGCAGCGGAACCGGTGGTGACCGATGATGCTGTTTGATTTTCGACGTCGGCCATCTTTCACGTTAAAACGTTAAAAGTTAATAATAATTATTGAAAAAACACTTGCTCACACACGTACACTTCGAGCACCTCGTGAACGAGAATTGAACAAAAAATTTTCTAAGTCTTTATAAAATAGTCGCCACTGCGGACGGAAGACTGAACGCGCACCGCGTCCGCCGTCGAAGAAAATTGCAGGCCTCGGAATCGTTGCCCGCGTGATGGCATCGTCCTCTTTCCTCGATCACCATCGCCACCGTGTGATCAAGCTGGCCGAACTCGGTTTCCGAAGTTTCCCTGGAGATAGCGAAGTTCGTCTCGGAACGTCGGTGGGTTTCGAATCAGGTACACGCCCCTCCAACCACCAGCCCTAAATCCGGGTCGTCACGGTTTCGATTCGGGACCGACGGTTTACGTCGGCGGTGCGGGGTAGACGCGTCGATTCCGGGAATCCATATTTCGTTCGCCGAAATATTGGTCCATCTCTTCCGGAATACCGCGCCACCTTCTCGATTTTACGACATCTTCGCGTCGCCAAACGCTTCCCGAAACGGTCGAAGCACAGAAAGGACCTGGTGTTCGAACCGAGGCAATTCCGACAACAGGATGCCGCGAACCGCCTCTCCGACGTTCAGGTCGATCGTTTTCGGCGGAAGTTGAAACGGGACGAGTCGACGACGGGTCCCGTTGCCGTCCGGACCCTTCGGGACGGCCGAAAGTCCGTCGAGAGGATCATCCGAAAGGAGACGGTCTCATCGTCCGACCGATGCCGCACCTACGAGTTTTCCGATATTTTCTTCGACGGATCTTCAGGTTTTCTTCCTTTCTTCCGTCTTTCTCTCTTCGTAATTTCGTGTCCGACCTGCGTCGTCCGAAGTCGGGGTGAAGATCGAAGAAAAAACGCCAAAAAATAACAACTCGTCAGCCACGCACACCGCGTTCGAATGTCTAACGGTCCAACTTGGATTTTCGAAGATCGCCGAATCCGAGGGACGATAAATAATAATAATAATAATAATAATGGTAATAAATAATAATGTTAATAATAATAATAATGATATGATGATTATAACGATAATTATTATAGATAGGTAAATAGAAACACAGGTCTCCTCTCGAAAATCGGAACTTCCTGATATTACTTACATATTTCGGTCGATCCAAATGTGGGAATCTCGTCGTCGTCGGAGCAAGCAGCGCGGTGGGTGGGGTGAAATTCTGGATTTTCCACCGCCGCCGGCGGTCGAAAAATGTGCGACGCGGGAGATCGCCAGTCCGTCTAGTAGTCTCTCTTGTCGTTAGGAGCGTGACGTGGTGGTTGTTGTGGGATTTCCCGTTAGTTCGGTCCGACGTCGGTCGTCAGAGGGTAAGTGCATACGGAAACGAAACGCATCGCGTTTTGATGTTCATATTCGTGCATCGGAATGTTAAAAGCAATATATTTTACACCAACGATCACACCTAAACACCACGGCAACGGCCATACCACGTTGAAAAGCACCGGTTCTCGTCCGATCACCGAAGTTAAGCAACGTCGGGCGCGGTCAGTACTTGGATGGGTGACCGCTTGGGAACACCGCGTGCCGTTGCCCCCCCAACACTTTTTGTTTTTTTTTGAAATCCATAGCAACCACCGAACCGATTTGTTTTTCGTGCCAGGTATTCGGAAACATGCACAGACCCGTATCAATGTAGATTCATAGCTTTAAGTACTAGATAATTAAGAAAACAATTTTTTTTGTCGATTAATTGTAAACAATTGCAGAATAAAAACTCGTCAAACGGTAAAGGTTGTCGTTCGATCACCGAAGGTAAGCCACGCGGGCAGCGGTCAGCACTTGGACGGGTGACCGGTTCATTATATTCCTTCCGTGAGTTTAACAAAGATAACATATGCAAATGTCGTAAGTGCGACGAGGAAGACGGCGATCTTTTAATGTAAAAAAAATATATATTAGGTTACGCGTACATGCCACTTTGACTGCTGCTTTATTTTTTTGGTTTTTAAATAATTAGAGATCTGAATTCAACATATCAGTTCTATGTTATAATGGACAGACAATGTTGTATTCTTGGCCCCTAACACGTTAAGACCAACATAAAAACTAGAATAACTTACCATTCGTTAAACGTTAAACAATTTCGAACCACGTTTTTTTGAGCTCGAACAACTCATAACACAACACTCATTTATTAGTCACTGGACCATTGTAAAACGAGAAGAGAGAAAAACCATGCGAAACTATTTTTAAAACGAAGAGAATAAAGGTTTTAAATGGTAGGGCTGTATGACAGACTTGTCAATTATCGTGGGGGGTACGGCTGAGATTTATGACGAAATCGAGTGGCGCCGGCGTTCGGTCACTTTCACGAAAGAGGTCTAAACACGGGTCGTTTACGATACCCTCTGGTTACTAGAAAGTTCTAGACAGATGTTTGTCGGCTTTTCGAGGTATTTATTTGTGAGTCCAAAGACTCAATGGAGTAATATCGGACTGAAATTCCAAGATTTTGCTGTGTAATCCAAAAAACTATGTTCCTCGTAACATTTAACGATGTGTTAATTCAACTATTATTTTAATTTTTCGTATACGTAATTTATACTAAAAAGTACAGCGCTTCCAACAGTGAATTGTGAATTGAAAATGTTTCAAAGAAAGATCGATAGTTTTGAAAAAAATTACATATTAATAAATTTAGATAGATTTAGAAGTATACATTGCACTTACTTTTCAAAATTATTGTACTTCTGATTTGGTTGAAATAACATAATATGTAGCAGTCATAGTTGCGATTGTAGAAAAAATCTGTGTACATTGCAGTCGCGGCTGGTGTTGGGTAAAACCTTTATTTTTTAGGGGGTCATTACCCAAATGACCTCATGGACCAGCCGTTCCTGTTAGGTTTTATATATCAAATTGATTCGTCTGGTCTTTTTCATCATGCCTTCGAAAAGCGAGCTCCTGTTTCGCCAAAGTAACTGTGACGTCAATTAAATACGATAATAAAATTCGGTTTTTCCCATCTTCTTTTCGTATCCCACCTCCACCCGGCGGCAGTAGTGCAGTGCTTATCAACATACTTACCGGCGTCTCGCCTCCACATTTTGACTTTTTTGTGTTTTATGTGTTCTCTAAGTCCAAAATTTTTAAATTTTTAAAAAGAGATTGCGGTACTATTCCTGTTGCTGAAATTATAATAATATATTTATTAATTTTTGTATTATATGTCTGTGTTATATTGTGTGAATTTGGAACAGCTATATCTAAAAGATATGCTTGCTTTTGTTGTTTATTTAAAATAATAATGTCTGGTCTGTTATGCTGAATGTGAATGTCAGTTAAAACTGTGCGATCAAAATATAATTTGTAATTGTCATTTTCTAAACAACTTTCTGGTTTATAAATGTAATGTGGTTGTGTATCCTTTAATAAATTGAATTTAACTGCTAAATTCATGTGTATAATTTTTGCGAATATATCATGACGTTTTTTATATTCGCTGTGAGCCAAAACGGTGCAAGATCTTGTATTGCAAATATAAAACCCTCAGCTCTTTAAAATATCTCCATGTAAAGACTTTTGTTTTATATTTGCTATAGTGTCATATCACGAGCTCTATTGAGAAAATAATTTTTTAGTGAAGCAATTTGATTGTGTTGTAGAATTTCTAGATTTGAAAAACCCCTACCACCATTTTCGCGTGGTAAATTAAATCTTTCAACAGCAGAATTTGGGGTGATGTTTACAAAATTTTGTAAAGAGAACTCTAGTTTGAATATTTATATTCTTTAAATTAGTTTGGACCATTTATAACACCAAAAGAATAGATTTAATTTTATTAATTGAATGTTGAATATGATTTGATTGATTAATACCTAAATATTTATAAAATTCTCCTTTATTTAAATTTTTAATGATTTCTCCTTCTTTAGTTATATATTCTAAATTTTCGTAATGACCACGACATATTGATTGATTTTCAGTTATTGTTAAGTTTTATGTCATCCATATAAAGAAGGTGATTTAATTTAATATTAATTTTATAAATTTTAAGAATTTTAATTAACCATGAATGTGGTACTGAATCATAGGCTTTTTTGTAGTCTATGAATTGTTGTTGCATTATTTTCCAAACGTTTGAGACTTAAAATATTCGTCAAATGTTCTTCTTTTTTTAAATCAGAATACCCCTGACAAATCCGAACATTTTGTTTTGCGGTAGATAAAAATAAACATGGGCCAAGACAGAATATTAATATTCGGTGTGGAATTTTCCTGCGTTCTTGTTCATTTCTATCGAAGTGCTCACGAAAAGTTGTGAATATCAACACTTTGTAATTGTCGTAGTGAAAAATAAAAAAGATAGCTATGGGGCACAACTTATTTCGCACTTCATTAGAAAAGTAACAGTATTAAAATAAAAAAAATATTTTTCTAAATTTCGAACGTTAGGTCTATCCTGACCAGCCGCCAATTAGTGGTATTATTTTATTTTTTGCTGTTTTCCACAATAGTTATTTTTATATTAAATATAAACAATATTTTTTCTATCATTGATTCAAAAAATTGAAATTAAAAATTCAAATTTTTGAAGGAACTCTGAAGTTTCAATGCAGTGACCATGTTGCTAGGTAACTAATAAAAAACAGTGCGTGAAATGAAAAACAGAAATAGTCGTATGCGTTTTGTATGGTTTCTATGGTTTCGATCTTACTAACAATGCAATGAAAATGACCCACTTCAGGCACAGATAACTATGCGTGAATTTCAATTTTTTGAATCAATTATATAAAAACAAAATTGATTTGGCGGCCGCTACACAAAAGTGGTGGGAGGCGAGAACCTGTTTCCGCCGGTCTCCGTTTATGACACAGCTGACGGAAATCTTGGTCTTTTTTTTTCGTTTATTGTTAATTTTAAAATTAATAAATTTTCCCTGGATACGTATTCGACTTATCCGGTACGAGTTATTTTTAAATTAACTTAATGGCCCTTGCTCTTGTTCTTTTTATCGTTTTATCGTTAGCAATAGTACAATACTCACGCATTTTTAATCTAAAATTAACAAAACTTGAATGGATCGGGATTATCACACTTCTGAATTGAAGTTTTCATTCGTTTAAAATATAATTGATAGTAATACGTAATGCGGATTGCCTAAACGTTGCTTCCATCACGTCAACATCACACATTCACGTTCGCCCGTAGAAATGGCGTGATGCACACGAAATCGATCCAAAAAGGCTCATAATATTTGTGTCACGCGAATCTACGTCGAAAACTAGAAAAAAAAAAAATTCAATTCGAATTTCAATAATCGAAACGATGCGTCGTCGATACTAAACGTAGGTAGTAACTAAAGTGTGATCGGGTGCGATAAAAGTGTCCGTCAATAATCATCATCCGACAATCATTTAATAGACGAACGCTAATTTTTGGCACTCACTCGGACGACAGAACCAGTCCAGACGGAAACCGGGGCGCGGGGTGGGTGGGTGGTTGTATGTCCGTGAATCTGTCCGGCGCGCGTCAACATTTCAGTTATCGTCGCGAGAGTTAAAACGAAAGGTGGTTAGTGTGAAAGTGACGTTTTTTCGTGGAGACACGTTACGAAGGGTGAGTACCTAATATAATATAAAACCAACCGAAAACCCACAATAGTGCCCCGGTTTATTATCGTGAATAGGTGTTTGGTAAATATTTTCTGTATTCCAACTAGCAAGTCTTTTATCAAAAAACTCCGGCAACATGGCTATTGTGGTATTATTGATACCACCTAACTGAAGAATGATTAAAAAGATTATAAAGTTAATAACTAAGTCGACGATTTTATCGGGAAATTGAACGGAGAAACAAAAATAGCTCTTAGCGACAGTTGCCTGAAGTCGCAAATAACGGCGATTGACGAAATCACGTTTTTTTTATTTTAATTCCAATGAACAATACACAGGGTCACAATTATCTGTTATGTATTCTATAATGTTTTGCAAAGTAAATAATGTGAGTTGTCATGCGTAATATTAATTAGCTAAGTAATTTTTGCAAGTATTTTATGTCAGATATGCAATGTATAATAACGTAATGTTGCAAAGTATTTTAATTTTTATGCTAGGTAGAGATAATAAAATAGAAAATGATTTAGGAACATAAAAAATCTCATTAAAACAGGAACAATTGAAATTAAAATAAACATAACATTCTGTACTAAAGTACAGTTTTGTTCACTCCTTTTTTCAAAGTCTTCTGTCCTCTCATTTGCACATACTGCTATTCCAAAACAGTGAAATTGTCTGTTTCAGGGAATCCTTAACGTTCCTTGCTAATGTCAACAACGTTTTCGATGAAACAAAGAGTCGGAAAAATGTCGGCTCATTGTATTCAATAACATACGCGACTACAAAACCATCTGTATCATTTGTAGGAATCGCGGTTTTTTCGATGAGAATTCGTTCTAATTTTTTCTTTCTTAAAAAAGCTAAGTAATTTTAATTTCACTAAAGATGAACATTTAGGCTATATGCTGGGTAATGCAAATCCATCAACCATCAACTAGGTTGTTCAGCAGATGTACGATTGTTTATTTGATTTCTTCTTCCGAAGAGTTGTATTCTGGCAAAATAGAAATTTATTCATAACATAACCTCAATCAACTAAATTATTTCGAATACAATAACCACATAACTACAAGTTGGATAGGCATGGGTGCAAAATACCGATAATGCATGAAACCTAAAGGGCCTACTGTTCATCCAATATATTTACATAGCTTAAATAGCATGTTTATTTTTTATAGAAAAATTTTGCATTTCTCGCTTTCTTAAACTGTATGTAACATTTTTCATATTTTTTCGCTGTCATAATGACATAATAAAAGTTAATTAAAAATCGCTGTTTCACGTCTTTTTCTTTTTTGTTCGAGAGTTTTTGTGGTTCTGAAAAGAACCGTTTATAAATGTGTCGAAAACGAAAAACATCTATTTCGAACTGGTGTACTTGGTGACGGCTTTGGTACCTTCGGAGACGGCGTGCTTGGCCAACTCACCGGGCAACAACAGACGCACGGCAGTTTGAATTTCTCTGCTGGTGATCGTCGAACGTTTGTTGTAGTGTGCCAGACGGGAAGCTTCAGCGGCGATACGTTCGAAGATGTCGTTCACGAAACTGTTCATTATGCTCATAGCCTTACTAGAGATACCGGTGTCGGGATGGACTTGTTTCAACACCTTGTAGATGTAGATGGCATAGCTCTCCTTCCTCCTGCGCTTCTTTTTTTTGTCGCTCTTGGAAATGTTCTTCTGAGCTTTCCCGGCCTTCTTGGCTGCCTTACCACTTGTCTTCGGCGGCATTTTTCAATTCAATTCGATTCAACAAACTCGCGAACTGCTCTGACTCGTGTGCGTGCGTTAACTTTGCACCACCACCTTTCTGATAGGTAGTGTGTTCACCAGAACCCCACCTGAAAACGGGCTCCCACCAATCGTCACGTCCTATTCTCCTATCACGGAGGCTATAAATTCGAAGCACAGCTACCAGCTTTTACAATCGACGAGTCCCGTCCGTCAGTTTTATTACTTCTCGTGGTGTCTAACGAACGAACTTAAAATGTCAGGTCGCGGTAAAGGAGGTAAAGTGAAGGGAAAAGCGAAATCCCGTTCGAGCCGTGCCGGTCTCCAGTTTCCGGTGGGTAGGATACATCGTCTTCTCAGAAAAGGAAATTACGCGGAACGCGTCGGTGCAGGAGCTCCCGTCTATTTGGCCGCCGTCATGGAGTACTTAGCCGCCGAAGTTCTAGAATTGGCAGGAAACGCTGCCCGTGACAACAAGAAGACACGTATTATACCGCGTCATCTGCAGCTGGCCATCAGAAACGACGAGGAATTGAACAAACTCCTGTCCGGAGTTACGATCGCCCAAGGCGGTGTCTTACCCAACATTCAGGCCGTACTTTTACCCAAAAAAACCGAGAAGAAACCTTAAACGAACGATCGATCCATCTCCGTGGCGAAAACTCAAAATATCGGCCCTTCTCAGGCCAACTATAGCTTTTTTTTTTCGTAAAATGACCGATGCATCTTTTCTTTTTGTATTATTATCATTTGGCGGTCGTCAATTTGGCTGTATGAAGAAAGATTTACGACTGCAATGCCAAAAGGAAAGCAAGGGGTGTTTACGATCTTGGTACATTTATCAGGTAGTCCGTTGTTTCTCGAAAGAACATCATGTTTCTTTTTTTTCCTCTTATTTTTATTTTTGTGGTTCTGAAAAGAACCGATTTTGTATTTCGTATTTTATTCTGGTTTTCTCGAACGGTGAAGAGCGCCAGGAAATTAACCTCCGAAACCGTAGAGGGTGCGTCCTTGACGTTTCAAAGCGTAGACGACGTCCATCGCTGTCACGGTTTTAACGTTTGGCGTGTTCCGTGTAGGTGACGGCATCTCGGATGACATTTTCCAAGAACACTTTCAGGACTCCGCGAGTTTCTTCGTAGATCAAACCGGAAATACGTTTCACGCCGCCACGACGAGCCAATCTTCTGATAGCGGGTTTCGTGATGCCCTGGATGTTGTCACGCAGGACTTTGCGATGACGCTTCGCCTCCTCCTTTTCCCAATCCTTTGCCTCCTTTACCGCGACCGGTCATCTTTTCAGATTATTTCAACTGACACAAAATACCTGCACACCTCGTCCCTAGGAGTCAACTACCGCAAAATTTCAACTAACGGAGCCTTATATAGATTCAACGGTTCACCATCGACCAATCGACGAAGTCAGCCGTTGACTTTGTTCACGTATAAAAGTACAATTTAATATGGCGGAATTTTTAGTACCCGTTTACCTTTCGACGCGTGCACGTCTAACGATCGTCAGAGTCGATTTTAATAATTGTCAGTTTTGTTTTTCATTCGTTTCATTCGAAATGGCCAGGACCCAAGCAGACCGCACGCAAGTCCACCGGAGGAAAAGCCCCCAGGAAACAACTGGCTACCAAAGCGGCCAGGAAAAGCGCTCCCGCCACTGGCGGCGTCAAGAAGCCCCACCGTTACAGACCTGGTACCGTGGCTCTGCGTGAGATCCGTCGTTACCAGAAAAGTACCGAGTTGCTCATCCGCAAGCTTCCCTTTCAACGTTTGGTGAGGGAGATCGCTCAGGATTTCAAAACCGATTTGCGCTTCCAAAGCTCCGCCGTGATGGCCCTCCAGGAAGCGAGCGAAGCTTACTTGGTCGGTCTGTTCGAGGACACGAATTTGTGCGCCATCCACGCCAAACGTGTAACCATCATGCCAAAGGACATCCAACTTGCCAGACGTATTCGGGGTGAACGCGCTTAAATTTTTCCACATCGTGTTTCGGAAGAACAACAACATCCCGAGAAAAAACGAAACACGAATTTTATAACAAAAAAATCGGTTCTTTTCAGAACCTCAAACCTTACAGGCAAAAAAAAAAAAATATATCGCCCTTCAACCGGAAATGAATAAAATAAAAATGTCAATAATCGGTCGGTCCTCTCGATTCGGGTTGGGTTGCGGTCGTTCGTAAAATTTTATTGCATCCTGTCATCACCTACCTGCCAGCTGATGCTATCTATTTTATTTGGTTTCGCCGTAAGGATAGTTTTATTTCTTTTTTTCGTCGTAGATTATCGTGTGGCCCCTGAAAAGGGCCATTTGTGCGTGCCCCGTTGCCGGTAGTACGATGATGACGTCGGAACGAGGCACAGCCGAACGAACATGAGTCGAGTATCCATCCACGTTTCTCACTTTTTCCTCTTCGGCGAAGCGGCCTTTTTCACCTTGAACAGGAATGGCTTTGGCTGTCTTGGGTTTGGGTGCTTTGGGTTTTTTAGTCGGACCAGCCTTGTTAGATTTCTTCGCTTTGGAAGGCGATCGGGGCTTTCGGGGCGGCTCTAGTTTTCTTTTCTGCCGAGGAGGCGGCCGATTTCTTGGCTTTCGCTGCGGCGGCGGAGGCAGCGGACGGCGCTCTTCTTTTCGGCAGCAGTCTTCTTCGCTTTGGGGGAGGCTTGTTTTTTGGCTGTCTTCGAGGAAGCCTTGTCGGAAGTCGTCGCGACGGCGGTACGTTTGGCGGATGATTTTTCGTCTTGGATGCGGCGGACGAAGCGGGTTTCCTCTTGTCGGAGGCGGAGGGCGACTTTGGCACCACCGGAGGTGGACGAGGCGAGCTTGAACGAACCCGACGCGCCCTTACCTTTCGTCTGAACCAGAGATCCCGACGCCACGGCGCCTTTCAGATATTTCTTGATGAAAGGGGCGACCTTTTTCGGCGTCGACTTTGTAATTTGCGGCGACGAACTTCTTGATGGGCCTGAAGAGACGATCCTCCGCGTTCCTTGAGTCCCTTGATGGCGTTGTTTACCATCTCGGATGTCGGAGGATGGGACGGTTTCGCCCCTGGGATTTTTTCGCTTTTTTTCTCTTCTTTCGCGTGGGATTGAGGGGTGGCAGCGGAACCGGTGGTGACCGATGATGCTGTTTGATTTTCGACGTCGGCCATCTTTCACGTTAAAACGTTAAAAGTTAATAATAATTATTGAAAAAACACTTGCTCACACACGTACACTTCGAGCACCTCGTGAACGAGAAATTGAACAAAAAAATTTTCTAAGTCTTTATAAAATAGTCGCCACTGCGGACGGAAGACTGAACGCGCACCGCGTCCGCCGTCGAAGAAATTGCAGGCCTCGGAATCGTTGCCCGCGTGATGGCATCGTCCTCTTTCCTCGATCACCATCGCCACCGTGTGATCAAGCTGGCCGAACTCGGGTTTCCGAAGTTTCCCTGGAGATAGCGAAGTTCGTCTCGGAACGTCGGTGGGTTTCGAATCAGGTACACGCCCCTCCAACCACCAGCCCTAAATCCGGGTCGTCACGGTTTCGATTCGGGACCGACGGTTTACGTCGGCGGTGCGGGTTAGACGCGTCGATTCCGGGAATCCATATTTCGTTCGCCGAAATATTGGTCCATCTCTTCCCGGAATACCGCGCCACCTTCTCGATTTTACGACATCTTCGCGTCGCCAAACGCTTCCGAAACGGTCGAAGCACAGAAAGGACCTGGTGTTCGAACCGAGGCAATTCCGACAACAGGATGCCGCGAACCGCCTCTCCGACGTTCAGGTCGATCGTTTTCGCGGAAGTTGAAACGGACGAGTCGACGACGGGTCCCGTTGCCGTCCGGACCCTTCGGGACGGCCGAAAGTCCGTCGAGAGGATCATCCGAAAGGAGACGGTCTTCATCGTCCCGACCGATGCCGCACCTACGAGTTTTCCGATATTTTCTTCGACGGATCTTCAGGTTTTCTTCCTTTCTTCCGTCTTTCTCTCTTCGTAATTTCGTGTCCGACCCTGCGTCGTCCGAAGTCGGGGTGAAGATCGAAGAAAAAACGCAAAAATAACAACTCGTCAGCCACGCACACCGCGTTCGAATGTCTAACGGTCCAACTTGGATTTTCGAAGATCGCCGAATCCGAGGGACGATAAATAATAATAATAATAATAATAATGGTAATAAATAATAATGTTAATAATAATAATAATGATATGATGATTATAACGATAATTATTATAGATAGGTAAATAGAAACACAGGTCTCCTCTCGAAAATCGGAACTTCCTGATATTACTTACATATTTCGGTCGATCCAAATGTGGGAATCTCGTCGTCGTCGGAGCAAGCAGCGCGGTGGGTGGGGTGAAATTCTGGATTTTCCACCGCCGCCGGCGGTCGAAAAATGTGCGACGCGGGAGATCGCCAGTCCGTCTAGTAGTCTCTCTTGTCGTTAGAGCGTGACGTGGTGGTTGTTGTGGGATTTCCCGTTAGTTCGGTCCGACGTCGGTCGTCAGAGGGTAAGTGCATACGGAAACGAAACGCATCGCGTTTTGATGTTCATATTCGTGCATCGGAATGTTAAAAGCAATATATTTTACACCAACGATCACACCTAAACACCAACCGGCAACGGCCATACCACGTTGAAAAGCACCGGTTCTCGTCCGATCACCGAAGTTAAGCAACGTCGGGCGCGGTCAGTACTTGGATGGGTGACCGCTTGGGAACACCGCGTGCCGTTGCCCCCCAACACTTTTTGTTTTTTTTTGAAATCCATAGCAACCACCGAACCGATTTGTTTTTCGTGCAGGTATTCGGAAACATGCACAGACCCGTATCATGTAGATTCATAGCTTTAAGTACTAGATAATTAAGAAAACAATTTTTTTGTCGATTAATTGTAAACAATTGCAGAATAAAAACTCGTCAAACGGTAAAGGTTGTCGTTCGATCACCGAAGGTAAGCCACGCGGGCAGCGGTCAGCACTTGGACGGGTGACCGGTTCATTATATTCCTTCCGTGAGTTTAACCAAAGATCAACATATGCAAATGTCGTAAGTGCGACGAGGAAGACGG